>NC_034612.1:16911855-16917860 GCF_900095145.1 Mus pahari | reverse complement strand
ATAGGGAACTTTCAGGATAGCATTTGAAATGTAAATAAAGAAAATAATAAATAAATAAATAAATAAATAAATAAATAAATAAATAAATAAAGAGTCTGCCTTATCCTTTCACCTGGGTCAGCTTCAGCAAAATGTACCTTCATGTGTCTGCTTTAGCAAAATACCATCCAACACTTTCCAAAGAACCCCTAAGTTTCTTCACTACATTGTTAATATTCAACTAACAGTAATTTGCTTATTACCCAAGTGGGACATAACTGAACTCTTCTGGGTCAGGAGATTATAGGAAACTATAGCTTTACTTAGTTCATCACAATAATTACTTAAAATAAGTGGGGTAGGACCCTCCCATTATCAAAGTGAAAAAAAAGCAATCATTATGGGAAGCAATGTGGGATTAAGTTTATGAAGGAGAATTCATATCTGCCACATCAATTCAACCCATATCCCTGGTTAGTTATGAACAAGGAATTTGGGGTCTTGGGGAAGAAGATGGAAGCTGCCTCAAAATAATCATTGTCAAAAAGGGATGTTTGTTGTGAGCTTCTGGTATGAGACAGACCGTCCTCTCTTGAAGAGAAAGTGAACTGGGGCCAGAGTGTAGATCAGAGGTACCACACTTGCCTCAACAAATTGTTTTCTCAACAACATTTGAGGGTTTGTGTTCAGTAACCAATACACAACAGTAAAAATTTGAAGTATTGTTTTATTGGTAAAGGTCATGTTTAGAGAGTTCTCAAGAGTTGTGAAAGTTGTCTGTTTCTTCCGGAGGAAATTAAAATTAATGTGTGGTCATATATAAGTCAGTATCTATTCTGAGTTCAGTGGATAATAGTGTTAGTGCACAATGTTTTGGGTGGTGCCTCCTCATCCTTCAATGAGTGTGTTGTTTTAACTATCCAGGTTTATTGATTTCCTTTCTGTTGTTCTAATAAAACACCCTGATTTAAAAAAATAATAAACTTAAGGAAGAAAGAGTCTATTGTAGTTTACTGTTCCATAAAGACAGAGTCCATCCTGACATCCTGATGGGAAAGGCACAGAAGCAGGAGCATGAAACGCCTGATATTCAGGAAGCAGAAAGATCACAGTCTTGTCCACACAGAAAGAGCAGAGAGAGCAGGAAGTTTGATGAAGCTATAAACCCTCAAAGCCCACCCCCTAATGACATACTAGTCAGGCTCCAGCTACTAAAGTTCCACAACCATTCCAACAGCACCACCTGCTGGAGATCAAGTGTTCAAACACCTGAGACTATGGGGGACATTCTCCTTTAAACCATCGTTCTAGGGAAATTGTTGATATGTCTACAATATTGTTATATCTAATGGACTGAACCTCTGAACCTGTAAGCCACCCCCCCCCAATGAAATGTTGTCCTTTATAAGGGTTGCCTTGGTCATGGAGCCTCTTCCCAGCAACGGAAACCCTAAGACAGTATGATTCACCTCACTCATCGACAATATAACAATATAATACAAAGACTTCTTTATGTTAATCTCTAGAGTGACTTTTGTTACATGTCACACCTGTTTCATCCTCTATTGCTTTATAGTGAGGTGATTTCACATTTAGCCTCAAAATGCAACACAGTCCTATCCGCATCTCGTGTAGTTCTTAGATGTTGACCTAATATACCCAAGACACAATGACCAACACCAAGAATTAACATTTGTAAGTTATTGAAGATTAAAAGTGTTATAGAACTTTACCCGTTTATTTTTTATTTTAAAGATTTACTTTATTTTTAATTGTGTGGGGGTGCTTAAGGAGACAGGAAGAGAAACACAGATTCAGATACCCTTGAGAGGGAGTTGTGAGCCACCTCATGTGGATACTAGAAATAAACTTGGGTCCTTTGGAAAGAGCAGCAATCACTCTTCATGGTTGAGCCAACTCTCCATCCACCACCAACACTTCTGTATATGACATCATGCACTTACTTATCTATCTGATGTAATTATTTTGCATGGTAAATGTGGATAGAAGTGTAACATGATATCCTGTAAGTATAATCATTTTTAACTAACATAAAATTCAGAAAAATAAGCCTTGTAGTAATGCCCTCTTTTTATAAAGTAGTTTTTTATGCCTGGAATATACTTTATATTGTTTTAGTTCCTGGAAGACATTGACTGGGTAGAATTCTGTGTGACAAGTTTGTTTTGTATTCTTTCTAGCTCTCAGTTCTGGTGGATTCTTTTCTTGTAGTGCCTTTTTGTTTGCAACATTTCAGTGATAAATCTGCTGTCATCGTCCCAGGGAAACAAAGCCAGTTGCTTCCATGTTTCTTTCTTATCACTAGCTCATACTTTATCATGAATAGTCTTATAAAATTCCCATGGTTTTTGGACTTCAGTACATTAGTAATTTTTAGATTTGGAATTTCTTATTTTCATCCAGTTTGAACATTTTCTGTGTGTTATTCTTTCAATTATTCTGCTTTCCTGTCTTTCGGAGTCTTTCTCTGAAAATGCTGCAGAATTCACTTCTCTGTGTCTGTCCATTCTTGTGCTTCATCCTTGTGTTGGAAGATGTATGTTGTTAGGTATTCAAGTTTACTCTCTTCAGTCCTGTCATGGGCACACACACGCGTGCGTGTGTGTGTCACGTGTGTGTGTGTGTGTGTGTGTGTGTGTGTGTGTCCATTAATTGCATATGTGGTAGTTTGAATATGCTTGGTCCATGGGAAGTACCACTGTTGGAACGTGTGGCCTTCTTGGAGGAAGTGTGTTAACGTGGGGATGGGCTTTGAGGTCCTATGCTCAAGCCCTGCCCATTGCAGGAGAGACCCTCCTCCTGGCTGCTTTTGGATCAAGATCCAACTCTCAGCTCCTCTAACACCATGTCTGCCTGCAAGCTGCCACACTTCCCACCATGATGATAATGGACTGAACCTCTGGACCTGCAAGCCACCCCCAATTAAATGTTGTCCATTATAAAGGTTGCCTTGGTCATGGTGTCTCTTCCCAGCCATAGAAACCCTAAGACAATATATTTCACCTCCCTCATCAGTTATTTCCTGCCTCTTTCCCCACCAGGTTTACATGGGGTAAAAAGATATTGGAGAAAAAAGAGGTCTAGGCTTGTTCATGAGTAAGCTACTGCTGGATAATCAGTCACTCCGAGCAGATTTGCACAAGTCATGAGCCCATATTTCCAGGCTCATGGGTCTTGATGGAAAGCTAGAGTCACCTCTCTGACTTAGACACCTGGGGGTCAGCTCTATGTAACCCCACACCATGTTCTAATGAGCAACCCAAACTAGCACATGGAAAAGTCAATTACATGGATCACATATGTACTCGTCACATTTTTCAAAATCCAAATAGTCAATGAGAATGACGAAGTGAAACCCAAATTAAAAACACACCACCCATAAGATGGTCCAGTATAGATGCCTGAATAAGTCCAACATCAATTCGGTGAGTTGCCTACTTCTTTCTCCACATAGAAGCGGGAAAATATGGAAGGACTTGATATTCGAAAGATAACTCTAAATCCATGGAAATGTTTCGTGAAGGATGTTAAAATTGGCCCAATATTTATGAATAGGTGAGATATCAATATGGTTAGAAAGAAAGTGTGAACGTGTATGTGTTATGGAGAAGTGCTATGAAAACCATCAAAATGCGCAAAGAGAAGTTTCGCCAGATCACAACAGACTGGAGTGACTCCTGGTTCCTTTGCACATCTCTTCCTACAACGTAAATAAGCAGATTTCTCTGTGACTAAAATACCGGAGTTCCTGGGCTGTGAATGAGATGTTTTCATTTCAAACTCCTTTATTGGAAATGGTGGTATGAGGAAAAACTTAATTAATCGACACACAGCATTCAGGGCTGGCACATGGCCATTCACTGTGCTCCCAATCCCAGGACCTCCCCCTGGCGGGGAAGGAGTCGGGAGACCGGAACACACAGATTTTCCTGCCCTTTCTTTGTTGCATGTTTGTGTAAGTTGCTGACGCCTGTGGGAGTAAACATAGTGAGCTCACTTAGAATTTTTTGTGATTTTTGTCTTACATACTCAGCCAAAATTTTTTTGTTGGTGGTGGTGGTTTCTTTTTGCATTTTTGTATATATGTATGCATGTATGTATTGGCTGTGTATGATTTTGTGTGTTGTATGTATGTACGTATGTGTGTGGCATTCAGAGGTGGATGTATTCATCAGAATACACTATCCTACTGTACTCATTGAGGCAAGGTCTCTTACAACTCAGATATCTTTGAAATGTCTACTCTTCTAGCCAGCTTGGTCTAGGGATCGCCTGGTTCTGCCTTCTGAAGCTGGAGTTTCAAGCTGGCACTTATGTGGGATCTGGAGATCTAAATGTGAGTCCTTATATGTGTTCAGCAAGTATTTTTACCCCTGAGATCACATAGATCCGAGAGAAGGGTCCTGTTTTCTTCACTCAAGCCAAATGTGATAGCTTGGACTCTGCCCACTGGATTCAAAAGATCCCAGGGACTGGCATTTGACTCAAATCTGACAAATCCTATAGGCAGGCGGCCTGTGAAGTAGCCACAAGTGGCTAGATTCTCTACCATCTAGTAACAATGATTTCACTGTTCTTTGCTTTCAACCTTCTTTGCGTAGGTTTGGACTGAACTGGAATTGTAAGAGTGGACTCTGAGTGAAAGATTCAGTCATCTTTCTAGAGCAGTGGTTCTCAACCTTCCTAATGCTGTGACCCTTTAATACAGTTCCTCATGTTGTGGTGACCCTCAACCTTAAAATTATTTTTATTGTTCCTTCATAACTGTAATTTTGCGGCTGTTATGAATTGTGATGTAAATATCTGTATTTTCCAATGTTCTTAGGTGACCTTGTGAATGGGCCATTTGACCCCTCAGGGATCACAATCCACAGGTTGAATACCGGTACTCTAGAGCCAATTGCAGATCACTCAGTGTCCCCTACCTGCTTGGCTGTTTTCATAAGGTACAATAACATGGCTGGCACAGCACAGATGGTCATAGGAGTTGACAGGGCAAGGTGATTGTCAGGAATAGTACAACTATTCCTGCTTTTGCTAAAGTCGATGGCAATCACCTACAGAATAGGATTATTTTCCCCTCTATTCCTTACCAGTGTCTTTATTACCCCCAAACACCAGACTCTGCCTCAGTATACCCAGAGGCCTTTCCACATCAGCGTACCGAAGAATTACATTGATCTTTGTACTCATAGTCAGAATGGTTATTCAAGTACAAAAAAGTTCACATGGACACTAGTTATAATTAACACTGGCCAAGAGCCTATTATGTGACAGCTGGAGAGCCAGCGAGATGATTTAGAGATTAAAGTCTTTGTTCTATAGGGGTAGGGTTAAAGTTCAAATCTGCGGGCACCTAGCTAAATGCCAAAGGGAGTAGTGGCCCATCTGTAACTCCAGCCCCAGAAGGTGGAGAAGGATCCCCAGAACTAGCTGGCAAGTGAGACTGATCATATCTTGGAGTTCTGGGTTTGATTAAGAGACCCTGACTGGAAGAATGAGATGATAGAGTGATTGAAAATGATTCCTGACAGTACCCTCAGGCCTTGGTACATGCACAAACACACACACACACACACACTCATGTGCATGCATGCCCACACACCTGCTAAGATTCACAAACACACAGATATGCTACATAAGCACATGAAAAGAGTTGAAGGTGTCTCAAGGACCCTTGGAGGTGCGTCCTGCTTTCATCCCGGACATTTTACAAATATAGGAACGAAGTGGAGAGAAACAAGGTTCCCACAAGGAAGCTGCTCACTGATCAACGAATACCCAGGTCATAGTTCAGGGATCCCATAGTTCTGTCTGCTGGAATATCCCAGCACAGCACCAGCAAAGTGCCTTGTGGGAAAGGCAAAGACCAATAAGGAGCTGAAATGAAAATCACACGTTGTGTTAACATATGAAATTAGATAGATAGATAGATAGATAGATAGATAGATAGATAGATAGATAGATAGATAGATGGATGGATGGATGGATGGATGGGTGGGTGG
>NC_034612.1:16895279-16909898 GCF_900095145.1 Mus pahari | reverse complement strand
TTTTTTTTTTTTTTTTTTTTTTTTTTTTGTACAGGGTCTCTCACTGGGCTGGAACTTGCCAGTTTCCAGAGTCTGGCTGAAAAGTGAGTCCTAGTGATCTACCTGTCTCTACTTCCCAGCACTGAAGTTACAACCACACACCACTCTACCTGGCTTTTTTATATGGGTTCTAGGGACGAGGCACAAGTTCTCAGTTTGCAAGGCAAGCATCTCACTTTCTACGGCTCCTGATTCCAAAGCCCCAAAGCACATCTCTTGTCTCTTCAAGCTCCCCAAAGACTGGCCAGTGTGTCGGTGAGACAGACATAAAAAGGGTCAAAAAAGATTCAAGCTCTTCCTTAATCTATAGACTGTGTCCCCCCCTCCCAACTAAAACATCCCTAGCTTTTAAAGACATGGAGAGTTCATTATCATTTGTTAGAAATTCTGCCCATGTCTCTCAACTTGAAAGAGTCAATAAAAATGCTTCTACACTTGTGGATCAAAGTCGACCACAAAGAGAAGCTTGTGTTTTTTTATCCAGCTTGAGTGGGGTGGGGGTCCCTTAGGACCTGCACTTAGATTAGTGGGATATTAGTAACTTCTGCACTGAAACTAGCCTTTAATGTTTCATTTCCTCTGTTTAAAGGCCATTAATTAGGTATCATTTCTCTCTCTACACTCCACGCTAAACCCTCAAACTACATGATCATAATCTGAAATGTGTGTGCTTCCATGCATGTACATCCTCTCCATGCCATGGCCTGCGGAGACATGGGAGCATCCCTTGTTGTTGCTTCTCACTGTACACTTTGTTTAAGACAGAGATTCCTGTTTACTAGTCCCAGGAATGCAGTGGTGGGTGGGGTATATTCCTGTCTCCATCTCCCATCTCACCATAGGAGCCCTGTGATTACAGAGGCTCAGTTCCCTGTCTGGGGACTAGGGATCTGAACTCAGGTCCTCATGATCATGTGGTAAGTGCTTTACCCAGTGAGCCATCATCCCAGCCCTACAAGATCATTTTTTTAGTAATCACAGATTATATATAGACTCATAACGTTGTCACCCAGTGTCACATTGGAAAGATTTGAACCAGCTTGCTGCCTGTGCCCTGGACTGCTTGCCACCTGACCCTACTTGCCCTTGGAGGTTGGAGGTGAGGTGGCCTGGAATCAATGACACAGACTCGGGGAGCAGGAGAGAAAAGATGCAGCAAGCTCATCTAACACTGCTGTGAGCTCCTTTAATCCTTGCTCCATAGGTCCACAAAAGGCACCTCTTCTAAATAGCAGTTCCTGATTGGCTGGCATCATCTGCATCAGCAATCCTTGCTCTCAATTAGGCCCTCCTGCAGGAGATGCCTTTGGCATTTAGGTAGAGGTGGCTGTCGCCACCATTCCTCCTATGCTTCCACCCTTTTGTTTTTAAATTTTGACAGCCTAGTGGGAGCCGGGGTACTCTTGCCTCAATATTGTTGGCCCCCACCTCAGAGCATTCCCAGTGTACTGGACTGTGCCGTTCCTCCTATGCCAGTGGAGTCTGAATGCAGAGATAACTGTGACCCTCCAGGAACTCAGGTCTACATCACCTTCCAGGCTTGAGGGTAAGCATCCGACAAATTTAAACTTTGTACAACTGGAGTTTCTCCTTTAGGCTTAGATTGGAGTTATTTATGTGTAGCTTTTATTTTAAATGATTCATGTACACACACACACACACACACACACACACACACACAATGGGGTTTTTTTCCCCTAAAATAATTATTTTGCAAATCAGTGTGAATGGGGACAATGTGTTTAATCCCATTCCAAATATGTATTTCTCTTTCCCATTTTATTCACTAGCCAAGGGAAAGATCACAGTTCACAGCCAGGATCCCCAGTTCTAGAAGAAGCAGGGCAGAGAAAGAAGTTGAACAGAGCAGCCAGCCTTCCCTGTGGGAATACAATGAGACCAAACCGTGCCAAAGTTATGACCATTTTTAGTGTCAACAGCCAGGGCAAGCAGCAGGGGCTCATTCTCCTTCCCTGGGAATCCAGCCTTCCCCTTCTCCCAACTCTCTGGAAGCTGACTGATACATCTTCGTTTTTCTCTTAAAATAGTACCTTGAAACCAGGTGTGCTTTAATCCCAGCACACAAGTAGCAGAGGTAGAGGCAGTCTCCAATCTCTGAGTTCGAGGCCAGCCTGGACTGCAAAACAAGTTCCAGGACAGACAGGGTTAGACAGAGAAATCTTATCTGGAAAAACAAACATGCCAACAAAAAAGAATAGCACTTTGAAACTCATGTGTTTAAAGTAAGAGTTTAAAATGAGTCTAATCAACAAAGGTAAACTTTTTTGAGGTTATCATTGACCTTAGAGTTCAGAAAATTATGTGGGGCTACATGGCCATGTGCCTACACAAAGTTTTTGTTTTTGTTTTTGTTTTTGTTTTTAAAGGGGAGTTTTAACTCCTTTTTCAATGACTTCTGTGTCTTTACTTGGGAAGTGGAGAAATAGTCAAGACCACATCATTTGATGCGCAGTCTCTGGGGCTGGAGTCTAACAGTCCCAGCTCACCTTAAAGAATTTACTCTTGCTTCTCTGGGATTCTTTGCTCGTCTCATTTATTTAGAGGACACCAGAGGCCTAGAGTCTCCAACATTTGAGTGAGTCATGGTCCAGGTGTAGAACAGGAACAGGCTGGCTTTTTGATGTGTTATTCGCAAAGGGATCTGTAAATATATAAAGCGAGGCTCAGCTTCGATGGGAGTCGGACAAATGTCACTTTGCCTAGGAGCACATCCCACAGCCAGTAGGAAATAGCCAGGTCTGAAAATGTGGCTGTGAATGAGGTTGTAAGAAAAGTGAGGGGAGACTTCTAGAAAGATCTTACAAGGCTTGTAAGTGATCTTACAAGGAGTCACTTGCAAGGCTGGTAAGAAAACAACATGGCTTGGTGGGGAAAGGAGTTTTTTGCACAATCCTGACAATCTGAGTTGAATCCCCAAACCCCACTTTAAAATGACAGGAGGGAACCAAGTCTATAGCATTGATCTTTGACCTCCGTATACATGCTGTAGCATGTCCACATGCACACAGGCATGTGAATGAACATACACATGCACACACAATGATGATGATTAATAACAGTAACAAACTTAGGAATAAAAAAAAAAATAAAGAAAAATAACTTCCGTGATGGAGAATAGATCGTTTCAGGTCAACTGCTTAATTAGAATCCGTCCTGGTCTTGTTTTAAACCTCCCCCCCCCCACACACACACATACAATAGTCATTCTTTGCTTACCTCTGAGTTATCTTGTAATGAACAGGTAAAACCTTTGGACTGTGTTAACTAAGCAGACCACTACCTTCCATCAGCTAAAAGTCGGATCCTCTTCCGACAGTATCTGAGGCCTTGGGCAAACCTTTCTCCTTATAGCTGCAACTTACCTTTGTCATCACCATCAAAGTATTTATCTTGATTTCCTTTTTACTTTCTTTATTCTACTGCTATAAAAATCTTCATGAAATTGGAAATTGCTCATGCATTGGAAAGTGAAATTTGGAATAACCTGAATCTGCGTTCCCCAGTCCTGGTCACTAACATTTCACTCCACAATAAACTATATCTTCTTTCATTTGAGATGAGAACTGTTCTGTGCGTGGGTAAAAACAGAAAGTTTTCACTTTTTCAACCACTTCCAGGAAATGTCTGGCAACTTCTGATCAACCTGGAGGTGCATACATCCTTTGACACAGAAACCCACTTGTAGATATGTTTAACTACACACAAGGAGACATGTGGACCACGTCTGCTTAAGAAGTCACCCACACCACCTGCCTGGCCATAACAATGTCCCTGCTAGGATTCCAACAGCTAACGGACGCTGCCCTGGTTTTGAGCTTGCTTGCTTTCCAGCTCCTTCCCTCCTCCTTTATAACTACGTG
Organism: Mus pahari; assembly: GCF_900095145.1. Classification (NCBI taxonomy): domain Eukaryota; kingdom Metazoa; phylum Chordata; class Mammalia; order Rodentia; family Muridae; genus Mus; species Mus pahari. The sequence goes on along the minus strand of NC_034612.1, from coordinate 16,905,978 downwards.
ACTCTCATCTTCGTTTTACACATTTCCTACTAATGAGGGTTTAAAATGTTTTAAATTACGTCCCTCTCTGACCCTCTGACCCAGGGCACTGGGTAGTTACATTCAACGGCCATCAGAATTCTTATCAAAGTGTTCCAGGCAGCTTGTCCATTATATTCTATTAAAATGGTCCCTCCCAAAGTTGTCGGAATTCAAAGACTGCAGTATCTGTGGGACATTTTGTCAGGAATATATTCATAGATTCGCTCTACTAGTTATCAAACATGTCCCATGAGTCTGTGTTTAACATCTCATTTGGTAACATAATTCAACGAAAATGGTAAAAAAAAAAAGGCAATATTTATTCATACAGCTGGATGGATTTTGCTGCAATGTTAGATAGACACATGCTGGCTTCTCTACAATTGAACAACACACACAAGGTCAAACAGAGAAATGGAAATAAGAGAGGAAGGGTGAGACAGAAATGTGAGAAATCCTAATTATGTAAGTTTCTTACATAAAAGAGTACTTTTTCTCCTTATGCAATCATTCTTATCCCTTCTAAAAATAATGAGAATGTTATTCTCATAAAAAAAAAAGAAGCCGCCATCTGTGCTGTTCATACAAATTTAAAGTCTCATCTCTTGATCCAAAAGTTTGAAAAAATGTGCATCCCACTGGATCCCCAGGCACTGCTGTGAGAGACCCAGAACTGTGATGTCTGCAGAGGCAGAGTCTCAGTGGGTTCCTCTATGATACTAGGGCCAGGAGGGCACTGGTGCCTAGAGTGGTCCACCTTTCCTGTGGCCCATCAGCTTGCACTGTGTATCTTGACCTTCTTGCCACACCTCACCCTCTGCCCATTTAAGAGTACCTGGAATTCTGCTAGCTAATACTCCATGGGGGCTTGACAAAGAACGTAAGAAACTAGCTGAGGGGACATTGGTAGTTGATGGCTGTTCATGGAAGGAGAGGGACTTTTCTTTGGGTGTGACCATTCCCTGGAAGATAACCCCACAGTCACACACCGCATATAGGCAAAATTAACTGGACTCAGTGGGTAGGTTGTTTTTTTTTATTTTTTTAAGGAAGAAATGAAATGGGAAAAGGGGGTGTAAGGACTGTTTCAGGAGGTTCTTGGGAGGTTCCAGGAAGGTACACATAGGAACAGGATGCACTGGGCTTGAGAGATGGTGAAGAGGTTAAAAGTTCATACTCCTCTTGAGGAGGATCCATGTTCTTCTCCCAGCACATATTCCAGTGGCTCACACCTATCTGTAACTCAAATGGCAGGGGATCCCATGCTCTCTCTAGTCTCTACAAAAGCCTGCATTCACATGGCATAAACACACACACACACACACACACACACACACACACACTCTTTTAAAAATTAAAGAAGCCTTTTATAAAAGATACGTTTTACTTGAGTTACTTTTCAATTGTCAAGCTGGAATACCATGACCAGCCAAGATAACTTATAAAAGAAATAATTGAAGTTAGAGTCTCACAGTGCCACAGGGTTGTTCTACAACCATCATGGTACAGAACATGACAGTAAGCAGAAAGGCATGGCCCTGAAGCAGTAACTGAGAACTCACATCTAATCCAGAAGCACAAGGTACTTTCTCCTACATCTCCTAGACCTTCCAAAAAAGTTCGGCCAACTGGGGACTCAGTATCCAAATATATGAGCCTATGGGCACCATTCTCATTCAAACCATCATAAATGCCTAACCAAGACATGCACAATGACAGCACCAGTTGGCATAGCAGCATACATGGGAGAATCTCACAAGGTTCCACCTCTATATGTGGGTACTCAACGGCTGCTAAGAGAGGGATGATCAGTCTTCTCCAGGGATGAGACCCCTGATAGGTCATCCCATCTTTAGTGATCAACCCTAAACACACATACACACCCACATATATACACACACACATACATACATATACCCACATATATACACATATACATACACATATACATACATACACACATATACAAACATACACAGACACACACACATATATACATATACACATGCACACACTCACAACCCACATATACACATACATACATATGTATACACATATACACACACATACAAGCATGCACACACACATATTTCAAAGAAAGAAAATTCTCATATTCATAAGGCAAGTTCACAGCTGAACTGCAGTCTAGAGAGTCTGAACCCTGGGTTCATATTTTAAACATTATAAACAAAAGGTTATGGCCCTGAGGACACAGACAGGTGTGAAGTCAGACATGTCACTGGCCTCAGGGTGCCATGGTTGTGCTTTTTATTCCTGTTGTTGTTGTTAGTGACAATCCAAACTCACTGTGTTATTGAAACGCGCCAACAATACAAAGTGATGAACCCATATGCATTGTGACTATTATGCTACATTTTCATTTCCGTGAAAATGGAAAACACACGCACAAAAGCAGAAAAGCAGCTCAAACTAGTGTGCTGTGAAAGATGACATATACAAACACAACTGTTTAAAAAGACTGGTCGAGAGAGATGCAAATACATTCAAATTGTCTTTGTTTTCATAGTGATAGGAGACATAGTCATTGCCACCTTCCTAAGAGAGCTGCATTCACTGTGGTGCCAGAGAGGTCGCGAGAGTAACTGCCAAACAGACACTCCTGTGTTTCAGTCCCAGAAGTGTGGCTGGGAATCCGGAGATCTTCAAGAAGTTATTTAACTTTTTTAAACCTTAAATTTTGTATGTGCATGACAGTGCAGTGCCCACAGGGGCCAGATGAGGACATCAGATGCCCTAGAACTAGAATCACAGATGTTTGTTAACTGCTCAGCATGAGTGCTGGGAACCAAACTCTGGTCCCGTGCAAGAATAGTAAACGCCCTTCACCAATGAGCCTTGACTTCTTTTTATTTCAGAAAATACGAATGACAATGACACTGGATGTCAGAGAATGCTATGAGCTTTGTACACACAATACACGATCCTGCCTTGACGATAATGGACTGAACCTCTGAACTTCTAAGCCAGCCCCAATTAAATGTTGTTCTTATAAGAGTTGCCTTGGTCACGGTGTCTGTTCACAGCAGTAAAACCCCAAGACAACTTCTCTAGAGGCACCTTAGACTTGCCAGTCTTCTACCATTCATAAAGTGTGTGTGTGTGTGTGTGTGTGTGTGTCTTGAAGTAACTGGAATTTTCTCCCTTGACGTTTTCCTTGGCCTATATCCTGCAAGGTTGGAGGAGTCAAATGATAGTCTCTAGCAGGGCTGTGGACAGGGAATGTGCTCTCTGCTTCCCAGTCCTCCAAAGTAAGATGAGGTATGTCCTTGCTGGTCTTACAGTGTACCTGGCTTATAGGAAACATGCTAACCATTGCCTGACATGCAAGGTGCTCTCGGGGCTAGAGAGAGAGTTTAGTAGTTAAGGGCACTTTCTGTTCTCCCATTTCCCAGTAACCATGTCAGGTGACTCATAATTATTTATAACTCCAGCTCCAGGGGATCTGATATGTCTGGCCTCATGTACACATATCCACATGAACACAAATATACACATAATTTAAAATTTAAACTATAATATAATTAATTATAATAATTAAAATAATAATTATCTTATAAAATTTCAAATTAAATTCTAATTAAATAATCATATGTAAATAGTAAATGAGTGAAATTTAATAACAAAATATAAAATGCTGGTATAAAATTAAATAACAGTTAATACTATATTAATTGCAATTATGATATTTTTTAAAGATAACAAGTCTCTCTGGATAAGATGAATCTGTGGCTAGAGTCTTCAACCATGTAGATATCATGGGTACTTAAGGAGTTCTTAAAATGCAGGTCTATGTGTTCAACAGGGGAAATGCCAAGACTCTAGAGGACTCTAGTGGGCTCGATAGCCATTGAAAGGCCCATGTCTAGAATGGGGGACATTGAAATGCAGTGTACCAGGTTTATCAATCTTCATGATTGGCAAGCAAGTAAATTACACAGACTTCTATTCTTGATACCTAGATGTCCTTATTCGGGTTCTCTGGGGCAGACAATTCAAACCTCTATATCTCCTCGGGCCTTCAGTATCTTTAAGCTATTTACTCGGGCTGGAATCCCACAGGGGACAGAGTCCCTGTCACCATAATTTTTTTTTTCTCCCAAGGAGAGTGACACACAGTCACATCTGGACTTTGTCAGGCATTCTGAGATACTCCAACCCTGGGAAACAGAAGCACTTTTAAAGGGTGTGATTAATGACAACTGTGAAGATATGTCTAATTCGAATCCCCAACCAAATTAGTCTCTGTGATAAATTAACCACAAGGAGAACGAGAAGGGTATGATCCCTGCAATTCCTCTGAGCAGCCCAGGGCTGGTATACAGTACACTATCTCAAAACAAGATGCACAGGCCTAGGGAGACTCCAGAAATGGGCTTTGAGGGAGTCCATGATACTGGACCTACCTACACAGCAGAGGTGGCGTCCCATTTCTGTCTCAGTGCAAGATGTGGTAACCAGGCTATTAGGGGATTTCTGATTCTGGTTTACAAAACACGAAGGAAAATGAAACCATCTGCAAAGAAAATCTGTAAATGATTAACATGTAAACTTGTAAGGAATAAAAAAAAAAAAAGTGTCATAGAGCAGTGTGATTCCAGGTCTGAGCATTCGTAAGGAGGCAGAACCCAGAGCCGATGGGGACTTTCTCAAACACAAACCTTGTTCTTGTTTTAGCAGAGATGTCCTCTTAGTGTGCTTTCTGCTACTGTGACAATAGCCATGACCAAAAGCAACTTGGCGAGCAAAAGGTTCGTTTGCTTACACATCCCCATCACAGTCCATCATAAGCGGAAGTCTAGGTAGGAACCTGGAGGAAGGAAATTAAGCAAAGACCATGGGGGGGATGCTGCTTAAAGTAGCTTGCTCCCACAGCTTGCTCAGCCTGCTTTCTTAGAGCACCCAAGACCAACAGCCTAGGAATGGCACCACCCACAGTGACCTGGATCTCCCCTCCCCCATACCAACCATTAATCAAGAAAATATCCCACCCACATGTCAATAGGCCAATCTGATAAAGGAAGTTGTTTGTTTGTTTGTTTGTTTGTTTGTTTGTTTGTTTGAGACAGAGTCTCTGTGTAGCCCTGGCTGTCCTGGAACTCACTCTGTAGAATAGGCTGGCCTCAAACTCACAGAGATTCACTTTGCTTCTGCCTTCAGAGTGCTGGGACTAGAAGTGTTCACCACCACTGTCTAGCTGAAGGCATTTTTCTTTACTGAGATTCCCTCCTCTTAGACAACTCCACTTTATGTCAACTTGACAAAACACACACACATGCACGCACGCACGCACACACACACACACACACACACACACACACAACTAATCAGCATAGGTGACTTCCCTTCCATTGTTTAAGGACTGATCTTATGTCATGTATGTACTTTATCAGGAAAATCAATGAAATAAAGCTGCATGTGCTTACTAATGTCTTACAAATATAATATGAATAATAAAAACAAGTTGATATTTTCACAGAAATTATTCCATTTATGTAAAATATGAAGTCATGAAAATGGTTTTAAATGAAAAGGTACTTGTTGAGCTATGTTCAAATATTTTGTTGTTGATACATATTCAAACATGAGTAAATGGAATATCCACCTATGAAATTAAAAAAGAGAAATACGCAGGAGTGATAGCCACATTGTTGGACCATGATTCCTCTGACAGGGAGAAAGGAACTGTGAATGGAGAGGGTACAACCACCAGGTGCTACTCTGATGTTGCTTATAGTCTAATGCTATATACTGACTTCTCAAGATGTGACTGCCCTGGGCAAGCAGATCCTCACATACACCAAGTGATGCTATGTGAACCTTACTCCCCAACTTAACCAGTCAATAAAAGGCTAGATTGGGCCATGGAGGAAGAAAGGTGGGACTTGAGGATCGAGTTGGGGGGGGGGGATTTGCAGATAGAGGGAGAGAGGAAAAAAGAAGGCAGGTGGAAGAAGCTGCCATGAGAGGAGGTGGACCATGAGCAGGTGACTAGGAGAAACAGCAAGTAGCAAGGGAGTTTATAGCTGGGGAATAAGTTAGAATAGCTCCCAACCTACCCAGCCTAGGCTTACAGTAAATAAAATACCTGGATTGTGTGTCTTTTATGCAGCCTAGCTTGGACTATAAACTCATTCTACAACCAGTGGCTCTGGCATAAGCAATGGTTTATTACTTAAGCATCATAGTGGGCATACATATTAGTCTTCAGGCTTGTTTTAACGTTAGACTTTGCACCATGAAGGAAGCAGGTTTAGGCTCACAGCCCTACAGCTACAGTCCCTAACTGTTCTGCGACACTCTGTTATGAATTCCAGATGGCCCACCCCCAACTTTCTACCCCAAAGATGTTGGGATTTCCGACCTGGACCTTTTGGTTCTATCAGTTTCTTGTGGCCTGTCTTAAAGATGTTTTTCTGGTCATAATCCCCAACACAATGACAAAGGAAGCCGTGGCTGAGTCATGGTGACTATAAACATGTTCTATTAAAACTAGTTCCTGCGGCCAGGACTGAACTCAGTACTCGAAGCTCCTGTTTCTTTTCTTGTTAGATATTTTCTCCTTCAAAATGGGTTGTTTTAGGCTTCTACCTAAAATGATTAGACCTCCCACAGCAGAGCTCTAACCATGGAATCTTGCTCATCCTCACAACTTAATCTCTTGAGAGATATCATATCGTCAAACTGAAGCCTTCTTTCCGTTCTTAGCCTATAACAGAGCAAACCTGCATCTGTGCCAAAAAATGAAAGTGAATTCTATTCTCTGGTGTCTGAAATGAAAATGTACTCGCCGTTCTTACAGAGGACCTGAGTTCAGTTCTCAGCACCCACATGGCAGCTCAAACCCACTTGCAACTCTAGTTCCATAGGATCTGACACCCTCTTCTGGCTTCTTGCGTGTATTGCAAGCATATGGTACATATACAACACGCAGGCTAACACTCACGCACATAAAATATAAACATCAATGTTTAAAGCAGTTCTTTTCTGAGACCAGTGGTTTGTGCTGATCATCCTTGGCATGAGGCAAGGATTATTGCCTGCGATTCTGAAGCAGAAGGATTGTTATGAATTTGAGACCAGCCTGGGTTCTCTGGTCTGTATAGTGAATTCTAGATCAGCTACAACTACACAGTGAGGCATTGTCAGAGAGAGGGAGAGAGGGAGAGAGAGAGAGAGAGAGAGAGAGAGAGAGAGAGAGAGAGAGAGAGAGAGATTCTTAAAAGTGATTTGAATCCCATAATCAAATGTTATTATAAATCACTTACAAGGTGACAGAACAACAGTGGATGGGTCATCTAATGACTGGAGGAGTTTGCGGGAACACGCCATAGAGAAGGAGCAGTTGTGTGGAAGCCTAGGGATGTCTCTATCCAGAGAGAGGGCTGCAACATGATTTTTCTATAGCGCCACTGTGATAAATTCCTGTCTTAATGTGAAATGAGAACTGAACTTTAGGTCACTTCAAAAGGTTTTTTTCTTGCAATGGAAGCTTTCGGGGGTTTCCAAGCTGTAGTCATCTTAATGGCTGGTGCCACATCTTCTGGATGCTACTTTAGTCAGTGTGGAAGGATGCTGGTCTATGGTACTTCAGTAAGTACGGAAGAGTGTCCTTTTATGTGGCAACAGCTTATGGCTAGCATGAAATATTGGCGAAACCTCTTGGCTTTGTATTTGAAGGTTGGCTTGAATCCTGAGGCTCCCACTTATGGAAAAGAAGATCTCAGCATGTCCCCTGTGACAGCTCTCAGATAGCTAAGGTCTTGGCAAGGCACATCTCCGAATGCTGATGATGATCCCTTAGCACTCAATCACCAAGGCAGGAGGAAAGGCTGAGTTATGAATGGCATCTCCCGGAAACTGCTTAGGTCATCAAACAGTTTACAAAAGAGCAATATAAAATCCGAATTCCATTTAACTTCATTTGGTTTGAAACACCATATCAATAGCGAAAGACTCCATATGACCCACAATTAGCCCAGAGAAAAGTTGCCAAGTTGTAAATGGATTTGAAGTGTTATCTGCCCAAATAATTATAAGTGGTGTGTTGAAATTAGATTTTACTCCTTGTCTGTCACTATTTGCTTTCTGTGGGCATCCATGGCCCAAGCCTGGCTCTTATCGGTTTCATATATATATATATATATATATATATATTTTAAAGACAGGGTATCAGGAAGCTCAGGCTGATTTCAAGCTTGCTGTTTGAAGGGGTGACCTTGAACTTCTGATCTGCCTCCCAATCCACTATGAGCAATGTATGCCGGATCAGGTTAGAGCTCCAGGCTTTCTGCTGTGCAAATTTTCTATCAACTGATTCTGAACCTTTGCCAGTCTAATCTCTTGGCTCACCAGCTATGCTAGAATTTTTCAGAAGTTCAGAAGCCCAGGCTCCACAAAAACTTAAACAGGAAGAGCATACTGCAATTTTTATCCATAATAAGCCTGGAAACAACCCAGATGTTCATGAAGACACGAAGGATCAATAAATATTTGCCTAACAATAAAATACTGTGAAAAGAGGAGTGGATTTCCAGTTCACATCACGGTTTGGCCTGGTGGTTAATACCGATTGTCAACTTGACAGGATGAAGAATGGCATAGGAGACAAACATCCTGCACGTTTCTGAGGGATTGCCTAGATGAGGCTAGCGGAGACAGGAAACCCCTCCCTGATGTTGTGTGTTACCATCTAATAGGCTGAAGACCTGAACCAATGGAATGGTAGAAAGCAAGCTGAGAACGCGCATGCGTCTCCCTCTCCCTCCTGACTGTGGATATGATGTGAACAGTGGCCTCTGGCTCATGCTGCCTTGGTGTCCCTGTTAGGAGGGTTGTATTGTCCAACAGTTAGCTGGAATAAAATCTTCCAGGCTGGAGAGATGGCTCAAAGGTTGATCATCCTCACTGCTCTTCCCAAGGACCAGAGTTTGGTTCCTAGCATCCATATCCGTGACTCACAAACGTCCGTGACTCCAGTTCCAGGGGTTCTGATATCTCTATAATGCCCTCTTTCGATCTCTACAGGCCTCAGGCCTCCAGCAGGCACCTGCACTCGTGTGGACTCAGTCACATATACGCACAGAATTTAAAATGATAAAAAATAAATCTTTTGAGCTGGAGAGATGGCTCAGTGGTTAAGAACACTGACTGCTCTGTCCTGAGTTCAATTCCCAGCAACCATATGGTGGTTCACAACCATCTGTAATGGGATCTGATGTCCTTTTCTGGTGTGTCTGAATACAGCTAGTCATATAAATAAAAAAAAAACTTTAAAAATAAATCTTTTAATATAATAAGTAATAATAATAATAATAATAATAATAATAGCAAATCCTCATCACTCCTTAATTTGCTTTTACCAGGGAATTTTATCACACCCACAGGAAAAAAATAACTGAGATGCATGAATGAGCATGAAACTATCTTTTCAACAGAAATTTGCTTATTTTTAGTTTATTATTTTTCATGCAATTTAAAAGTCAGTGTGCAGAGTGTCACATTTCATTACAACATGCTTATGCATCGACTTCATTATATTTTGCTCACTCATCCCTCCCTTATCATCCTTTCCCTCCTCATGCTGGCCCCTCTTCCTCCTCAACACCAAATAGTCCCTCCTTCTCTCTCATGTCACCTGAATCCCACTTACCTTACCTTCCCCCACACTTCCCTCTCATATCTCTCTCTCTCTCTCTCTCTCTCTCTCTCTCTCTCTCTCTCTCTCTCTCTCTCCCCCTCCCTCCCTCCCTCACTTAAATCTAGATTCTGCATGAGAGATAGCATCTAGTGTCTCATTCCCTACCATTTGAACAGTAAGAGAAACTGTTGTATGATCCCAGCAAGAAAGAAAACAATCTGTCTCAGGTGGCCAGAAACCAAACACCAATGGGTTTCCATGCAATCTGATGTTTCCGTGGGAGGCAAGGCTGCATCACGTGTGAGAGGACATTGATGAGACCTGAAATGATCTATGTCTTGCTTGTGATGGTAGCTTTACTAGAGGGTGACTACACAGCCACATAAACGTAATCTCTACAGAGTTGATTTATTTTTCGCTTATCCGTGAGTTGACAAACCAAATCTACGCAATACACCCATATGCTTCAAGTAGAGCCACACACCCCATACAGCTCTTCCCAGACAGCAACTGGGCCCTTCAGCCAGTTGTCTTCCCTTCACTCCAGAGCTTGGTCTCTCAATGTGGCCTAACCCTTAAAAGAGGGGCCTGGGCTTGAGAGATGGCTCAGCAGTTGAAAGCACTGGCTGCTTTTGCAGAAGACCCAAATTCGATTCCCAGCACCCACATGACAGTTCACAGGTATCTGTAACTCTAGTTCCAAGGGATCTAATGTTCTTTTCTGGCCTCTGCTGGCACCGGACATGAATGTGGTACACAGACATACACACAAGCAGAACATTCCTACACATAAAACTACATTTAAAAATTAATATAATTTTTGTTCCTAAATCACCTGATGACCAGAGACTTCATAGCTCCAGGCGTTACTCCTACCCTCTAGCCACTAGGATATAATCAAGTCTGCACCTCCCCACACTAAGTACACACAAAGAAAATCTGAGCACCCAGAAGCCAAGCCTACTGAAGAAGGAGGAGAAGGAGGAGGAGGGGGGGGAGAAGGAAGGAGAAAGTGGGGGG
>NC_034612.1:16872663-16894999 GCF_900095145.1 Mus pahari | reverse complement strand
AGGAGAAGGAGAAGGAGAAGGAGAAGGAGAAGGAGAAGGAGAAGGAGAAGGAGAAGGAGAAGGAGAAGGAGAAGGAGAAGGAGAAGGAGGAGAAGACACAGCAGGAGAGAAGAATGGGGACTGAGGTCACCAGCTCCAGTGTCACTGGTCTGCCAGTGTCTGATCAGCCCACCTTCCTCCTCCATCTCTCCAACTGTCTCCAGCACACCAGGCTTGTTCCAGCAGCCCAGCCCCACCCCCTTACAGCTTGTCTGTCTGCTTGAGTGGGACTTCTGAACTTCAGTCGAAACTCTTTGCTCCAATTTCAGCCTTGCATGCTCAGCCCATTCAGTATTCTATTGGTCCCTACAGGCTTTATTCTGCACGAGCTTGGAGAAATCTTCCTTCCAAAAGAAGGAAAGAGCGACCGAACGAAGTGAAAAGGAAAAAAGAAATGTCCACACACTGCAGAGCTAAAGCGCCACTAAGTAGCTAGGTGGTCTGAAATCTTCCCACTTAAAGGAGGAGTCTCAGGCATGCCTAATGACTTTGCGAAGTCAAAGCAACTTTTCAGCGTCACTAAACTTTTATAGGACACACACAGAACAAGGGCAGAGAATGTGATTCTTTATCCTGAATGTGACAAGAGTACATATGCGCTGGACAGGAAAGAGTTCCCCCAGGCCACTTGCTCTGAGACTCCAGCCCTGGCATGGTAGAGTGGCTGGTGCACCCCATAAAGAGGAGAATGACATTAACAGCCGGTCTAGAGAAAGTGCCAGCATCGGTTATGTGTCCCAGCCGAACCCTTAAAGCCCCCATCACTTTCCAGTACAAAGGATGGATGGATTGACAGGTTTCCCGGAACAGGGCTCTCTGGGAAACTCAGTTCCTTCTTCATCCTCACAGGTGGACAATGATGGGCCAGGCCAGGACCCGGTTGCTGGGCAGATGAGTGTGGGGTAAGACCCTTCCCCTTCCAGAATCACGGAATTTGGGTCAGGAAGCCACCGTGGATAAAGGAGGCTTTTCCTTGGCTGCACCCCATTGGATTGTAAGGGTACTCACCGCTGAGTGACGCATTCCTGTGAGGAGAAGGGTTGTGACCAGCTCCCCCCACCCCACCCCCTCCCGCCGCTGTATCGGTCGAGCTCCAGTTTGCACCTAGGACAAATTCCCAAATGGGAGACTATCATCTTGCTGCTTTCTTTTTTGCAGAAGGCGACCCCTAAGGCGCTGGGCTCCTCCCTGTCCCTGAGCACTGGCCTGGACCTCTCACTGCGCCCCGCCCCTGTCCCCGCCCACTGACAGCCTTGGCTCGGGAAAGCTCCCAGACAACTTTTTCTTCAGGCCTTCTCTGAGCTCTCGCTCTCCGGCTCCCTCCAGTCCAGGCTCCCGGTTTTCCCCACATCCTCTAGGGTTCGCTGTTTCTTGTGGTTTCAGCAACCAGTTCTGGAGTCCCAGCTTCCCGCGCCACTCCCATCCCTAACACAGGATAACTTGCTGTGCAGAAAGTCTAACCGGACTGAGCATACTAACAGGTGAGGGAGGAGGTGCCCACAGCCAGGAGAATATCCCTGCCTCCCAAAGAGGAACTGCAGTGAAGGATGAGAGACTCTCCTATGGTACTTAGAACCCTCCAAGGAAAAGGACCCTCAGAGTTACCACCACCTCTTCCTTCTGCCTAGCCTCAAACAGTAAACCTACACATCATGTCTCCCATATGGCTGGGCAGTGGTGTGATTTTGTTTCTGGAAATGAACTCCAATGTCAAGAATCCCATTTCTCCACTTCATTTGTCTGCCATGGATTTGGTTTGAGGAATCAGACATAAAAATCCATCCAGACTGGTTTTGTCGCCTTAAACGGTTGTTGAGAAACAGTTTTCTCCAAAATTACAAACTTTCCATCCTGCGGGCAAGTTTTTTAAGCCTAGGAAATAAACAGCTCAAAGGCTTCAGGAAGTCCCTGAAACTGATGAGATTCACTGCCCCTCTCCCCAGTGTATATAAGCAATAGAGATGGATAAGAGAAGTCTCAGACAAGATAAGCCACCTGGAAGAAATAGAGGTCAGCCCAGCTACCTGGAAGAGCCTTGGAGCAACTGAGCCATTTAGAAAGGACACATATCAAGTTGTCAAGCTGCCTGCCGGCTGTGTAGAACGCTCCAGGTTCCTGGCTTTTGTAGGCTGTCAACCATGGTGGGGTGCACTATGGTGATGCGGCTGTCTCTGAGTTATTTCTACGCCTGTAAGAAGCCCCTCACCCACATTTTTATAAATAACTTTGATAAGCTCATTGGTTTACGAAGGTGGATTTTGGGTGGTATCCATGCTTTGGTCTGTTCTCTAAGATGAGTAGATGGTCATGCCTCCATGGAAATCGTCACACAACCAGAATAGTCTTTCTTTTGAAGGCCCTGAGCAGTTGCTGCATAACTACATGATCTTAACTTCTGATCAGACTGGGAATAAAGCTTGTCTTCACCAGAGTCCTTATGAATGAACGAGGAAGGAGGGTATGAGCTGGCTATGGGTACAGAGAAGTGCCACAAAAACGTGCATTCCAAGGTGTAAGTGACAATGGGCCAAGGAATGAAGGCAACCTGGAGGTCCAGGAAGAGGTCAGAAGGTTACCGGAAAGAGTTGATCCGGCTGACCTCTGGGACTTAGCCCAGTAAGCCACCACTTTGGATAGTAATCATAATAGTTCTTGTTTTAAGCCACTGAGTTTGCAATAATTTAAAAGAGCAGCAAGAAGAAACCCAACATGAATATTAATAGCCATTTACCTCACTTCTCTCAGGCTCAGACTATCCAGATGGCTAAGGTGGTCTCGTTGCTAGAACCATCGTCCCTGCCTACACACCTCTGTTACTTGGTGATGGTTGATTTTATAAGTATGTGCACTTCATCAGGATGCAGATACAGCCCTTTCTACTCCATGCTAGAATGTGAACTGTTCTTGTGCAGGCAGACACATCTGCTATGTTCATGTGTGTAGCTTCCTAACATGTCCCAAAGATAGTTATACCCTGGTCACCCTGACTTGTGGTTCTGACAGACTTTCCATCCCCCTCTTTTGTGCTGGTCCCTGAGCCTGGCCTCCTCCACCGTGTGGTATACGTGTGTGTGTTGTGTGTTATGTGTGTATGGTGTGTGTGGGGGAGAGATGTATGTATGTGTGTTCATATATGTGATGTGTGTGTATGTTTGTGTGGTATATGTATATTTGTTGCATGTTTGTGTGGGTTTGTGTGACGTGTGGGTGCTTATGCAGTGTGTATGTTTGGGTGGTATGTGTATGAAGGGTTTGTGTGTTTATGTGGTGTGTGTAATATATATGTGTGTTTACATATATGTATATGTGTGTCATATGTGTTTGTGTGGTGTGTGTATGGTGTATGTGTGGGCTGTGTGTTTGTGCATGTGTTAGTGTGGTGTATGTATTTGTGTGGTGTGTATGTTTCTGTGGTGTGTGTCTATGTGTGTTTGTGTGTGATATGTGTGTTTGTGTGTTCGTATATGTTTATGTGATGTGTGTATGTTTGTATGGTGTGAGTGTGTGTTTGTGTGTATATGTTTGTGTGATGTGTGTATGTTTGTGTGGGGTGTATATGATATATATATATATTTGTGTTTATATGGTTTGTGTGTTTTGGTATGTATGCAAGTGTGTGTGTTTATATAGTGTGTGCTTGTGGTATGTGTGTTTGTGTAGTGTGTGAATGGTGTATATGTATTTGTGTGGTATATGTATGGCATATGCTTTTATGATATATGTGTTTATATGCTGTATGTGTGTTAGTGGTGTGCACGTATGTGTGTGGTGTGCACGTGTGTGTGTGTGTGTGTGTGTGTGTGTGTGTGTGTGTGTGTTACAGATATACTATTTAGGTCAACACACTCCACATGTACTTATTCTCCGCCCTTTGGCCCATTGTTCCTGTGTTAACCTTTGTCCACTGCACAAAGAGACTGCTCTGATGAGGTTTGTGTAAGCACGCACAGCAAGAAACCACTGAACAAGGCCACTCCACAGAGAGAAAAGTAGTTTATCAAAGACAAACTGCTGGGCTTCCTCAGAGGATAAAGAACAGCAGCTGGGCACAAAAGTATGCTGACTTTTATACAGATAAATGACAGGGGGTGTGACCTGAGGACTGGAACAGCCAGGGGTGTTAGTGTGCTGACTCTCCAGGCAGAGGAGGGGGGCACATATTTGTAATCTGGAACATACAGAAATCTGCTAAGGACTTTTGAGAAATGTTGAAATTTAGGCATTTGGTGTTTCAGCAAAGACCAGCCCAGGTGGGACCAGAGCCATCATCTTGAAACATTACCACCAGCAGTGCCAGGGTCCTGTTTTATGACCAAGTCTGAGAGTTACCCTGCTAGTATAGAGATACAAATTTAGAGAGACATTTGATACCATGCACATTTAGTAGAACAATAGTCATAGATGAATCCCTGGGGCCTGTGAGCACCCCAGTTTTGGATTCTTGGCCAGATTTACAGTACCACAGATGTGTTTCTTTCTGTGTGGAAGGTCCTACATCCAGTTTGAAAACTGAACAATTAATGGATTCTATGGGAGGGAGGGAGGGTCAGCTTCATTAATTCAACTGTGCTGTAGTGCATAACTATGTATTTAGAAGTATATGTGTGGCACAAATTGGAGTTGATGGGATGTTAAATTTGTGTGAGTGTGTTTGAGTGTATATGTGTGTGAGTGTGTGAGTGTGTGTGTTTGAGTGTGTGTGTGAGTGTGTGTGTGTGTGTGTGTGTGTCTGTGTGTCTGTGTGTGTGTCTGTGTGTGTGAAGAGATGACTCGGGGGTTAAGAGCGCAGGATACTCTTGTAGAGGACCTGGGTTCAATTTCCAGCATCCACAAGGCAGCTCACAGGTACCTGTAAGTCCTGTTTTAGGGTACCTACCTACACCCTCTTCTGGCCTCTGAGGGACCAGGCATACACATGGCATACAGACACGCATGTGGAGTGGGTTTGGCATGATGCTGTTTGTATTTTGATGTTAATATTGGTTCCTCAAGAGGGGTTGTCCCCTACGAGCAGTCCATTAAGTAGTCAGGTGATGTCATTGGAACCTTCTCCCCATTCTAACTGGTCAATATAAGGCTAGTGCCTGTGATTGTGCAGTGAAGGGGAAAGGTGGTTCGAAAATAGAGGGCCAGGTAGAGAGGAAGACAAGAGTGGGAAACGGAGAGAGAGGATGGAGGAAAAGGAGAAGTCTCAGTGGACCAGAACTGCCTGCCTGGGAGAAACTGCAAGTAGTAAGGGGGTCTTATAGCTGGGGAATAAGTTAGTATGATATTAGATCTATCCAATCTAGGCATATGGCTTATAATTATAATAACTTGTGTGTTCTTCATATCAGCTTATTAGGGTTGGAAATCCCAGCAACACACATGCAGTCAGATCATCCATATGCATATAATAAAAGGTAATAAATATAAATAAAGTGGCTTTTAAATATAAATAAAAGAGATCATGTAAGTCCAAGGGGTAGAGAGGTGGGGTATATCTAGATGGAGTTGGGAGTAAATATCAATATACGTTTTTAATTTTTTTTCAAAGAATTACTTAAAATTACTTAAATTATTGATTTGAAGAGAGATACACAAGGAGATTTTGATAAATCTATGCTGTTTAGTACTTACGAGGAGATAGTGGCATCTCCCTTAACATCGCCTGAAATCGCTGTTCCGTGTTACTGAATCACAGTGGACAAGTGCATCTCCTTAGACTCTGACACTGAATTAAGGGATAGAGCATTTAACACCAAGAAAAGAAAGAACATCTCAGGCTCCCTTGGAAAGGTTGCATCCTATGCTAAAACTACGAGCAAATCAAAATGACAGCAGCAAGCCCAGTGGTGGTTAGGACTTTTTTGGGTCCCTGGAAAGAAATACTCAACTGCTGCTGGCCTCTCTACCCCTGACTTACATAAGGTAAGAACTGTGATACTCCTGCGGCCATTTTTCTTTGGCATTATTTTAATAAATGGGGTTAAAGCTGTAATATAAGGAGACTGGGAGGTGGCCATTTGTTCTCTGTGGCGTTGATAATGTCTGGGAATGCTCGATTCTCTGCAGCTGGGGCCAGCTGGGTCTAGAGGAGGGATGACAAGTGGTGGAGATGGCGTTGTGTGCGCCCTGTTCCCTTACACAATGAATTGGTGGGGGAGGTCATTTATTAGATGGAGACAACGTCATCATGTTTTGGGTTGGACTGGCAGAGCAGCTATGGATAAGGCAGAGTAAAGTCAACATGATAGGAATAATAGTTTCACTATGATGAGGGAATTCAATAATGAAGATGACAACATAGAAGATTGGGGGAAAATTCTGGCAAGGATTCTGGAGCTGTTAAGCTGCACTGAATGACAGGAGAGGTGGTAGACGTCACTCTTCTATTGGTACCACTTTAGAAGGGCTGCAGCCAGGTACCCAGTGCTGAGAAGACCGTAGATGGAAGAAAAGACTCTGCAATCCGCCGACAATGAGATCAAGCTGAAACCCACTGCCACCATCCCAGGCAATGGCATAGCCAGGTCGACTTTAGAGATGATATGGCTATGCCTTCAGTCTCTTTTATTAAGCATGCAGGACATCTTAGCCTAGACATCACAGGGGAGGGAATTCTGGGAAATATGATCTCACCTTCTCCAAACTGGCAAAGAACAAACAGCTGCTATCTCCATCAATGGAGGTTTGGAGACATAATACATAAAGACCATCCAAAATGAACGTCTGTCTTTAAAATTTAACACAAATAAAACTTAGGGATGGAGAGATGGGCCAATGGTTAAGAGCACTGGATGCTCCCCCAGAGGACCAGCGTTTGTCTCAGTACCCACAGGATGGATCACAACCATCTGTAACTCCAGTTCTTCTGTCTTCTGTGGGCATCACACTTTGAGGCAATGCATAGACATATATCTGGGCAAAACACACACACACACATACACACACACACACACACACACACACACTAATTTTAAAGTAGCAGAAGGATATGATGGGTAATTTCTTAATGGCAGCATCTTGGTGTTGTGTGTAGCTGTGTTTTTGTTTCTGTTGGATTTGCAAATGCTCTCAGAGAGTGGCATGAAACTCAGTATCACTTGATGAGAACCAGGAAGATAGAACCAACAAGAGGACAAAACAAAGACCCAGTCAGAATACACAGATCACTACAGTGGATGAGGGATGGGCTGTTCCATACGAATCACACCATACACATACACACATGCATATACACATACCATACATATACATATACACACATACACACATGCATATACATATACCATATATATACATATACACACCATATACACATACACATAAAACACACACACACACACACACACACACACACACACACACACACAGATCATACTGGGTTTACTAGTTTATACTCTCCACAGAATTGGAATCAGCAAACAGTGGGGCAGAACTATGGTGCATTTATTGGGACAGTGTGACAGACAGATATGTGGGAGGGAACATGGAGAAGAGAGACTCCAAATAGCGGCAGGGGCTGACATCCAGAGCAGAGAGCCTATATCTTCACACACGGGGATTTGCATCTACCTCTGAGAGGCAACTGGCACCGGTTGACTATGAGTCTCCGTGTGAAAATCTTTAAACAAGCATGCTTATGTTGCTGGGTACCACGTGTTCAGCTTCAGAGAACTGAAAGAAGAGAGTTGCATCTTTGCAATATTGTAGGGGGAGGGATGAGAGCTGATGGATGAGAGCTGATGGATGGATGGTACTGTGCCGGCTAGCAATAACCAGCAGGCTCGGTCTGTACTTTAAAATGCCATTAGGGGTGCTTTCTAGGGACCGTGTGCAAGGTTTCCAGAGGTAAACTGCACAACAGGTCATCCAAAAGGTCTGAAATGTGCAGACTCTCTCTGACTCAAGAAGAAACTGGAAGAATTTACTAAAGACAGAAAAGAGTGGGAGATAGCTAAATAAAGATGTAAATAAAAGTACTTAGAGGATGTGTTAAAAATGCTTGCTACCTAGGAGGGACCTTAGTTACAATCCCCAGAACACAAGTGAAGCCATGAAATTTTGGTATCTGTCTATAAGGTTAATGTTCCTACTGAGAGAAGAGGCAGGAGTCTCCAGATGCTTTGGGGCCAGCTAACAAAAGACCCTGTCTCAGACACAGTGAGAACCAGTACCCAGCATTGAACTTTACATCCAGAGCCACCCTGTAGCATCTGAACCTGTGTGGTCCCCACATCATACACATGCTTATACAGACACTGAGGCTGAAAAAAAATGAATCTGTGCAATGTTGGGAAAGATACCCTTACACTTTATTTTTCTATTTAATCTTCTCTCATAAATTCAATCCTCTCTGAATGTTCTCCTCCCTTCTCTCCTCCCTTTCTCTCCTTCTTGCCTCCCCTCTCCTTCAGGTCTGTTCCTCCATTTCTCTTCTGAAAAGGGCAGATCTCCAGGGATAGCAACCAAATATGGCATACCAAGTTATAATAAGACTAAACACATCCCCTCATATTAAGGTTGGATGAGGCAACCCAATAGGAGTTTACAGTTTATTTTTATGTTTCTCTACATTTATGTGCATGTACACACGCATGTATGCATGCATGTATGTGAGTATTCAACCCTGTTCCTGTTATATAGATAGATAGATAGATAGATAGATAGATAGATAGATAGATAGATATAGATATAGATATAGATATAGATATATAGATATATAGATATATATATAATGAATGAATAGCAGGTACAGCTGGAAATTTGATGCTAAAACCTCTGACTTCCATAGGTAGGAATAGAACCTCCATCCCCTTGGGGAACCTTGATGCTGTTGCCAAATTGCAGCACCACTTGGCACATTGTATCTGAAGTTAGAAAGTTTCTCAACTTCTTGGAACCCAAGGATATTCCAGCAGCAATATGCCCTTGTGAGTCTTAGTTAGGGGTGACACACTCCGGCTGGGTTTTATAGCTCTGCAATCGGTGTCTTGTTTTTCAGAGTAACTCCCCTCTTTATGGCCCACCATTTAATTTCCCTGCTGTCAAAAGGCAGGATTAAGTTATCCCTCTTTTTAAAAGAATGATGTAAGTGGGGAATAATGAATGCAAAGCGCTGTAGTTAAACATCAGCAGATGAACTGATGGATCGGCTGTCACTCACATTATGCTATAAATGGAAAGAAAGTGATATTTAATCATTTGCAAAAAAATAAAAGCAGCGTTGATGGATTTGGTGAGTTTGGACTCTGAGTGACTCGTTATTGCAAACTGTTGTTTTCCAGTTAATAGAGAGAATAAAAAGGGCAGAGCAGGGCAAAGTCATCGCTTTCAGGAACACGGCAAGCCTCCCGCATGACTGAGATGTGGGAAATGTTGCCAGCCACATGGTCTAGTTTGACTCATGTCCTCCTCAAACAGCCTGGAATGGGACTGAATTTGGAGATGGGATTCAAGGGGATATCTAAGGTTAAATAAGGCAAGTAGTGTGTTCCAAACACACAATCCTGATAGTCTGTACAAAAAGAGATTAGAACGTGCACTACACACACACACACACACACACACATACACATATATAACATACATGTACATACACACATACACAGAGACCATACACAGACATACATATACACACACCACACATGCACACACATGCATACATATGCAGAGACCATACACAGACATACACCATATATATATATATATATATATATATATATATATATATATATATACACACACCACATACACCATATATACACACCCAAGCACCAAATATGTATATATATACATATATATATCACAGATGCCATACATATGCATCATATGCATACACTACATATAAACAATATATAAACACACATACACAGACACACAGATTCACAGATATACATCATACATACACACACTATACACAAAGATATACACATAAGTACATGTGCCATACACATAGCACACAGGCATATACATAAAGTTAATATACATAACCATACACATACTGCACACCACATACATACACACATGTATATACACATACCATATACATACATACATATACCATACACATATACACATAGAACATGCACACAGATCATACACATATGCATACATGCATATAAACATGTACATGTACCATACATACACACATGCACATATCATACACATATGTATGCAAATACCACATGCAAAGTACACATTGCACACACACATACACACATATATACATACTGTGCATGCATGTCTCATAATTATATGTACTCATATGCATTTACATGTACACATGCATATACACATACTACACAAATGCATCTCACATGTATATCACCTATACATACATGTGCTATTCACATATATACATATATACACATATATGCTCACATACATACACACTGGGCACATTTGAAGACACAGGGGAAGGTAGTCATCTTCAAACCGAGGAGACAAAGTTCAGAAAAAATTAGCTTAAGGACAACCTGGCTGGCACTTTGCCACTGGAACTGTGAGACAGTGACTCCATCTTCTCTGTCTCCTCTGGGCCTGTTTGTGGAACTGACTCTCTTAGTCAGAGGGTGAGTTGAAAGCCCATGAACCTGTCTCTGCATACCTGTCCACTGCAGCTGCCCACTGTTTGGAAGTCAGGATGCTTGAATCGCGTACACAACTGAAATGCTAAGAATTGAGCGGGTCTGGGACAGGGTGAGTTTCTTGAATCCTCATGACTTCTAGCGCTACATATGGCCATGGGAGGTAGATATAGCTTTTCTCATCTCCCCCATAGTCTTCTCCAACCCATTGACCCTTCACAGAAATAGAATGAGCATTTGTTGACTGTTATCTTGAAATGGAAAGAATCTATATGCTGTTTTTGTCTTTATAGGACAGTGTGTGTGTGTGTGTGTGTGTGTGTGTGTGTGTGTGTGTGTGTGTGTGTTATGCCCATGACAGTACACTCAGCTGCTGATGCAAGATGTCTGTCTGTCTGTCTGTCTGTCTTCTAACTACATTTGTGACAGTATCTAGAACTATGCATTTTCCTGTGACTATAAATGATCTCCCTGTTGTTACAAAACAAATCAAACAAACAACAAACAAAAACAAAACCTAAATAATGGACTTTAAAAGGCAAAATTATTGCGGTCTTCAGTCTTGGAAGGTTCAGGCAATGGGTAGTCCTGTAAACTGTGAGAAGCTAATACACTGTACAGAGAGATTGTGGTTCAAAGAGTTCCTTATCTCCCTATGGATGGGAAGCAAATAAAATGATACAGATGAGGGTCCCAGAATTGCCCTTCAAGAGCACGCTTCCAATGACCTAAAAGCTTCCACAGCTGCTCCAGGGGGCACCAGCTTCCAAGAGCACCATGGACTGGAAACACTAGCTTTTGTAGGGTGTTCCAGATCCAAGAACGGGCGACTGTCAATCAAACTGTCAGAAATGTAGTGGCTTAAGCAAAGTGAATTTATTCCCCCCCCCCTAAGTTCCAGTGGCCAGAAATGTGAAGTCAGGCTATTGACAGGGTCATGCTTTCCCGGACGTCTCTAAGGAGTATCTTTCTTTGCCTCTCTGATTCTGACAGCTTTCAAAATCCATTACTCCAGTCCTTACCTGCACCTTCCTGGGATGCCCTTTCTTCACATGCACCTTCCTACTGGGTTGAGGGTTCACCTAGGCAATATTCTCATGTAAGAACACACCTAGGGCCTATTTCAAAAGACACGCTAATCATTTCTCAGATACATTGGGGACCCACTCTCAGCCTAACACCTCTCTTGAATTGCTATAGGAATCACAGTCTCTCATCTCTCAGTGCTCACAGTGATACTTGGTGAAGAATAAATGGCTTGTGTGTGTTGACTAACTCAATATTATCCTCCACATTTGTATCATTTGCTTTTCTGTTGCTGTAAAGACAAAAACTTATAGAGGGAAGAATTTGTTTTGGCTTATAGCTCCAAAGGGCTATGAGTCCATCATGGTTCCAGAAGGCTATGAGTCCATCATGGTTCCACAGAGCTATTAGTCCATCATGGTTCAGAGGGCTATGAGTCCATCATAGTTCCAGAGAGCTATGAGTCCATCATGGCAGGGAAGCTTGGCAGCCCAGACAGGGAGCTGAGAACTCACATCTTTAACCATAGGCAGGAGAAAGAGAGTGAATAGGAAGTGGAGCAAGGCTACAAACTCTCAAAGCCCATACCCAGTGCCTTACTTCCTCCAGCAAGGCTTGACTCCCTAAGGGTTCTATACCCTCCCCAAACAGTGCCACGTACTGGGGAACTCGTGTTCAAAAATGCCTGGGGAGGGAAAAGATTTCTTATTCAAACCACAAATGCTCTGCCAAAAGAAAAACATATTAGGGACTGATCTAGCTTAAGATAAATTATAAGGAACATAATATTCCTATACCACTGTGAAAGTACAGAGAGAAAAGTGATAAAGAGTTACAATCAGATAGCAGTAATGGTTAGAGCAAGGTGAGTGCTAATTTGTGCAGGTGTATGTGGACTGGTTTCCAATGTGGAAAATCTGTCCTGAGGCCATCTACTGGCCCCTCATATACTTGG
Source organism: Mus pahari (assembly GCF_900095145.1). Taxonomy (NCBI): domain Eukaryota; kingdom Metazoa; phylum Chordata; class Mammalia; order Rodentia; family Muridae; genus Mus; species Mus pahari. The sequence goes on along the minus strand of NC_034612.1, from coordinate 16,882,408 downwards.
GCCTGTGTGTCTCTGACCTCACACCAGGATATAGAGGAATAAGAGCAGTGTGATCTGGAATCTCCTCGGAGCCAGGAGGAGGGAGCTGTTTAAGATGCAGACGTAGCTTGGGATCCACAGGCAGACAACTGGATTCCCTGATGGAATCCCCGAGCCCTAATGTGAATTGAGTTATGTGATGAGCTGTCTCCTAACCGCTTCTGTAAAAGCTGGAGTTAGCTGCAGACTCATGCACATGAAATGAATTAATATATCAAAAGCAAAGCTAAGATTTATTTTATTACTTATTTGTGTGTGTGTGTTGTGTGTTATGTGAAATACACTAGGAAGTCAGAAGAGGCTGTCAAAACTCCAAAATGGAGTTACAGGTGTTGTAAGCCACCATGTGGATTCCAAGTTCAGCTGAGAACTAAATTCAGGTCCTCTGCAAGAGCAGCCTGTGCTCTTAATCCTTCAGCAAGCTCTCTATTCCTATAAGCCAATTCTTTAAAAGACACTTAAGAGTATAATTATGGGGCTGGAGAGACAGCTCAGCGGTTAAGAGCATTGACTGCTCTTTCAGAGGTCCTGAGTTCAAATCCCAGCAACCACATGGTGGCTCACAACCATTTGTAATGGAATTTGATGCCTTCTTCTGGTGTCTCTGAAGACAGCTACAGTGTACTCATTTTATATATGTACAAAGTATATAAATAAGTAAAATCTTTTAAAAAGTATAATTACGCACATTTATGGGATAAGAGCTGATGTTAATGTACATACTGTAGAATGGCAACAACAAATAATATATTTAACTAAGAATAAGTTAATCATTCTCCCCCAATAGCTATCATTTCTTCCAAAAATATTCGGAAGGAGTTTTTATTGATCGTGACCCACTTTCCCAGGCCCTGGTGGCCACCATTCTTTCCTTCTGAGTTTGTGGTAGTGAAGTTACAGACTCCACCTTACTGATGAATAGAGACAGACAATACAATCTACATACACAACACAACACCACTCCACCTTAACAGAAAAGGAAGTTCTGCCATTTGTAGCAGTGTAGCTGAACCCAGGGGCAAGGCATTAAACCAGATCCACAAGGAGGAATGGCCCCTTGTACATGGGATCTAAATGGCTGGCTCTTATTGGTGTCTTCCCTCAGCAAAATTTCCAGACTAAAAACTTGAAAAGAACTTGGTTTAAAACACAGTGGCAGTGGTTTCTTTTAAGTTTTTATGTCAGACAGCAGATAAGTTTCTTTTCCTCTGTTTCCTTCTCTATTTTTTTTCTGCCAGTTAAAAAGTTAAAGAAAAACAGCCAAGTAAAAATGTTTATTAGCAAACATTACAGTCTTCGTAGGTAGATAAGTGATCCCAGAACCGAGAAGACAATAGCTACTAAGGGGCTTGGGATTTCTTTTGGCTTTAGAGTGTGCCCCACCTGGCTATTGTCTTCCTTCACCTGTCTCACTGGCCTAAAGATATCTGTGTGCCTGTCTATAAGAGGAGTTGAGCCTCTGTCTCCATCTACAATCATGGAAATACCTGAAGTGTTCACTGGCTAAGGTAAGAGTGGATGCCCCAACCCCCCACCACTCTCTGTGGTGCAAGGGGATAGAGCTACATTTCAGAGAAACAAAGTTACCACTGAGAACAAAGGCCACAAGGAAATAGAGACTTACTGGTTATTGCTGGGGGCATGAAAAGGTTATATAAAACTCATAATAAGGTTTTCCTTTTCCCTCTTCTCCCATCCTAGTGGCCCACAACTTCAACTCCTCCCCTGGCTATACAGGCAAGCTGATTGCCTTAACTTAAGGCACAATGTCTCAGGAGTAGATACAGGGCCACAGCTCCTGGGAGAGACTCACATGCAGTGTTTGGATTAGCTTCCCAGAAACCCTTTTGGATATAATTGTACCCGCTGCAGGAGAGGCATAAAGTGAATGCCAGTCACACTGTGGTTCTGCGCCCTCCAGATCCAGAGAATGCCCATGTATGAAATCCTGGTAATTCTTAGAAAGCAGAACAGAGTTTATAAAAAAAGATGGAAATGCAGCCACACGGTGTGACTTTTCCTAAGGATGCACAAATAAACATCTCTTTGCCCAAGACACAGCACTGATGCCAGTGGAAGAAATGAATGGTTAATAAAGCAGTGAGTTTATTGGTGTTCCTTAAAAGAGCAGAGTTATCTCCAAGGCAGCTGTGTCATCGAAAAGCTCGCCCTCGGAGAGTTAAGTGACAACTCAAAAGAGCTTAGAGGCTCTCTGTACAGCTTATAGGCAGCTCTACCAGAAACTCATTTCCCTAGTAGATTTGGCTGCTGATCTAGCCCCAGGGAGAGGCCTCCTGAGTTTTATGAGTCCCTTCCTCTCTGGAAAGGAACATTCTAACCCTGAGGGCACAGCTACATAGTAATGCCTTCGCATGACACCCGCCAAATAAGATTTAGAAATGGTGGTCGTGACAAGAATACCTTTCAGGTAACTATTGACTTTGTTTGGCAGACCTAAGACACTGGTCAACCCAATCGTACCACAAAAAAAAAAAAAAAAGAGTATGGTAAAGAATCTAGCTTTTAAGGCTGGAGGGATGGCTTAGTGGTTAAGAGCACCGGTTTCTTTTGCAGAAGACCAGGGTTCATTTCCCAGCATGGTCACTCACAACCATCTGTAACTCCAGTTCTAGGTATCAGATGCTCTCTCTGAGGGCTCTGAATGCAGGTCATGTATACACATGCAAAATGCCAACACACATAAAATATAAATTAAAACATAAACATTTAAAATGCTGTAAAAAAAAAAAAATCTAGTCATTTTTCTTCCCAGAAAGGTCTGTCCATTGCCCCTAGTTTCTGGGAGGTAGCCATGGCCTGCTGAATGGGAATGTCTTGGCTTAGGGAAGCAGCTGGCCATGTTGTGCCTTAGGGCAGCGTCGGCGACATCAGACTCACCCTGCAGAAAGACCAGCGCTGAGATGAAGGGCGGTACTTTAGTTCATGGGGCAGCAGATTCTGTAGAAACCAAATTCTGCCAATCATAGCTCTGGTCAGAGTTATAACCACTGAGACTAGGGAGAGATTTCCCATTTGGATGTGTTCTGTGTACAAGGTTAATTCTTGATGGGAGAAAGGTTCATGTCTCCCATCCACAGAAGCTAGAGAGAACCTTCTAGTTTCCCACCTACTCATTTTGCCTTTAGTTGACTTCCATTGGTGTCAGTTCCTGATTGTCAACATTAAGGATGAACCGCAGAGCTTCAGTGAGCTTTGAGTTCTCCAGAAAAAATCGGGGCATTGGAGGTGGTTTGGGGGGCCCCTGACTTTGAAGTTAACATCATCCATCACTGCATGTGTTCTTCTGCAGGTCTATGCATTTCTTATACTTGACTATGGCTCTCGACTTTGCAGCCTGCCTAGCTAAGTCTTATGATAAATTACAGAAGAAGGCAGGTTAGTAGGAAGGAAGTCTGAGGTGAAATTAGGGGAATATATAGGCTTGTGGTTAAAGCTAGCCATGATGAGTGTCTGAGAGTTATATAGGCTTATGACTAAAGCCAGCCATGATGAATGTCTGATGTAGAATTTTAGAAGAGATCCCAGTATGTACACTGTCTGATGAACTGAAAGGATATTATCCCACTGGGACTATATGGCTCTGACTGGCCCTGCCCTTCTCCCCGATTCCATTTGCCTAGCTAAAAACCATTAGATCACATTCCGAAAGCTAGCTCCCAAGGTCTGTTCCTTTATTTGGCCACTTCCTCCTCTGGAGGCTGACTACCAAGGTCCAGCTACCAAAGTATTGAAGACAGGCAATCAAAAGCCCTCTTTAACTCACCTAGCTAACATACCCAATTAAAATTAAATCCCTCATTCTAACATGGGGTTTTCTCTTGTACCTTTATACACTACCTTTCACCTATGGGCCATGTCTGTCCCCTCTCTACCCAGAAGCAGTCTTTCCTTTGTCTTCCTGGGGACAAGTACCTCTCCTCTCTCTCCCTTGTTCCCTTCCCCTTCTCCCTCTTACTCTATCTCCAAGTCTTTGTCCCTTATCCCTGACTTCTGACCCTCAGGGGCAAATAAATTTCCTTTATGCTCAGAACTTGGTCTTGGGGTGTTTTGAGCTGACTCCAAGGCTCCCTACATGGCCAATCCTCAGGGGAAAGAGACAAAACCTCCAGTTATGTAGGACAGAGAGAATTTCTGTCTCACTCTTCCAGGATTTCAGTGAGCTAAGTAGGCTAAGCTGCATACCATGCTGATGTTGGTCTCCATGCTAGAGGGCAGAGAGCAGGAGAAACGATGTCTTCATAATTACAAAAGATAAAAGAAATCTTTTCAAACAAAATAGAACGTCGTGACTCAAGGGGTGTCTGAAAGTTTAGAAGCCGAGGAAGAGAAACCTGAGGGAGTTGCCCAGGGAGAGAGATTACAGAGAGCCGTGGCCTGATTTGAGAAAGCGGCACACAGAAGATTTGGAGTAAGTCGTGGATGTGCCTCCCGGTGCCTCCTCACTCAGGACCCCTCAGATCTTCATGTAAGGTGAGGATCGATCCCTTATGTTCTATTCAGTATTTTAAAATCTTAGGGTGCTGTCACCCTGACCGTATATCATTGTGCAGCCCAGGATCTTCGTTATAGGCCATGGTTGAAGACCCGGAATGGGCAGCAGGCGAGGAGGGCCAATATCATTTTCAGGTCTCTGATTAGAGAGCATTTTGGAGACATTACCTGGCATAACAAAGGACCCGCAGTGTGGTCTCTCCCTCTGTAAACCAAACTGTAGAACTTCTGAGGGCAAGGAGGGAGGGCAGTGTGCTGATCTGGTCTCTTCTGTGATTAAATGTTGAGTCTCTGAAACACTTGGAAACAGCAGCTATGTGTGTTTGCTGGGAAGGGCTGGCGATGCGATCCTTTAAGGGGGCTTTAGGGAGATAGTTAATGCCCTCCGCTCTGCGTACTTTTCCACTCAGCATTTGGGTAATAGTTCTCTTTTAAGACGGAAAGTGGATTTATTTTAAATTTTAATGGCAATAAATTCCAGTTAAGGATGTTCAATTAAAGTGTATTTATCACAAACCTGGTTACATCTATCATGGCGAACAGCTGCCATGGCCGCCGTGATGTACCCCTGAAGCTCCGAGAGAAATGTCTATTATCTGTTGATAACGGCTTCCTTTGTTTCATTTGTTTTTCTCCCGTGCCTCGGTGACAATAGAGTAGAAGGGCGATCACACACTGCGAAATTGAGCTGAATTGGCGAGCGCAGGGTTCAGGATGTGCTTACCCCTCCCGCATGCCCCTCCCGCCTCCTGAAACTGTGCTGAAGTCTCCTCCTCGCATGGGAAATGTTCCCTCTTCTTGTGCTGTTTTCCAATTTGGAGGGGAAAAAAAATCTTTTCTTTACTAAAAATACCTTCTCGTTTTTCTTAAAAGATGAGCTTGGGTAATGACTCATACATATTGTATGCACAAGTCTCTAATCTGTCGCTGTATAATATAATCCCAGTTACTCAAACGAGACCTCGTGCTTGCCCATGCTTAGAATTCGGAATTGATGCTCATTCTTTCATTGGTGTGAATTAAAACCCACGTGGGGGAAGGGATGTTGGAGAAAGGACTTGGGGGTTAAGAGTGCCGCGTGCTGCTCTTCGGAGAACAGAGTTAAGTTCTCTGCGTGGCCTCAGGCAGCTCACAACCACCTGTAACTCCAGATTCGGGGCATCTGATGCTTTATTTACATCTGCACTCGCATGTACACACACACACACACACACACACACACACAAACGTGGTAAAATAATTTTAAGAATCAATACAGGGTACCATACAGTCCCCCCCCACTAAGATTTTACTATTGATCATTTATTCCAGGAAAATTAAAATTTCTATGTACTTTCGTCTCAAACCCAGGACAGATGGCTTATGTGCCTATTTAACACATCAAAGCAGACATTGGCTGCCAGGTTCAGCCTGCATCCCTCTGTCCCTACCTATTACAGGGTCCTCCCAGCTGACACCCCTACGACCCCACCACCCTTCCCCAAGATACCCTTTCCTATATAATCTGTTTTGCTATGTCTAGCCTTTTGGACTTTTTTTTCCCCCTGGCCTCTTGATCTGGCTCTCACATCTCCCTTCCCACCTCTCCTCACATGGCTCAGGGCAAAGTTCACTATGGACTCTCCTAGACATCTCTGACTCAGCTTATGAGCTATCTCATTTCCACAGTAAACCGTCTCTGGCACGATACTTAGGAGAAATCATATTTTTCCTTTCTTATTTCATTTTATCATTCATCTGGTGCTGAAATCTGGGATCAGTCATGTTTTTTTTCCTTGTTTTGTTTTGGGTTTTTTTCCCCATTCACTGTGCACAAAAATAATATACAATCACCATTTCATTCACATAGGCCAAAGGCTATGAACAACACACATGTTCAATATCATAGAGCACTATTTCAGCACCAGAAGGAAACCGATTATTGTTCCATAGACTCTGAATAGATCCTTGGGAAGTCAAAATGACTTCACAAGTCGATTCCATCAGCCTCTGTGCTGTGGACTCTCTTCCTATAGGATTCCCAAAATGACAAAATTGAAGGGTTGGAGGACAGGGCGGTGATTGGTTGTAGGGATAGACTGCCCACAGGGTGTAAGAGACCAGGAAGGAGGCAGACAGGGCTATGGACCCTGCCATGATGAGAATATGAACCTACACCGTGAGAACTACATGCACTTAACAAGCAAAGGAACACAAAAGAGTGAAGGTAATGTTGCCAAAATGGAGACAGTACCTTTGCTCTGTCCTGGATGTCCAACCCTAGCCAGGAAGCTGTGGTGGCTCACAACCATCTGTAATGGGATCTGATGCCCTCTTCTGGTGTTTCGTTCTCTCTATATATTATGCCTATATATAATAAATAAATATATCTTATATATATATATATATATATATATATATATATATATATATATATATATATACATATACACACACACACACACACACACACACACATGCACATCGTGCATAATGAGCTGTAGCACAGGTAGAAACGTTGAGAGACATCAGTGAACAGTATTCCTGAGCAACTGTTGCCACCACTCCAGCTTCTTCAGACTTCAGCTCCCCAGGGATGCTCTAGGTCTTCAGCGTCACATTGGGATGGCAGGGCTGCCCTTGAGTACTGAGCAGCTACTGGGTTCTCTGCCTCTCTAGTGTACAAATGGCACTGTCGGACTCTCCGTCCTCTGTCCTGTAAACCAATCCAATAAGCCCTGCTCATACAGGGGAGCTGGTTACTTAGCATAGGTGAATCTGGATGTTTGGGACAGTTGAGTTATAAACTGAGTGATGTTTACTTCTGTTTGAAAATTTCATACACGCATGAAGCACGTTTGATTAAACCCATTTCACTCTTCTCCCCTCTACAGATCTTCTCCTATCCCCCAACACCAATTTCATGTTATTTGTCTATCACCTATCCTATCTCTTTATATCTCTCTTGATGACTTTCTATCTCTTCTATGCATATCTGTCTATCTATCTATCTATCTATCTATCTATCTATCTATCTATCTATCTATCTAAATACACCCTTGTCTATTTGACCTGTACAAGGTTGAAAGGAGCCAAGTGTATCTCTGTTCTTTAAATGCGGCTTCAGTCTTGTGAAGGTGGCCAGGATGGATCCCCAGATCCCTCCACTTAAACCTGCATTTATTGACTTCCAGCTGTGTAATCCTAACTCAGCACTTTTCCACTTCTCTTAAAACTAAGTCCCAGGGAACATTGCACACATGTCTGTCTCCACGAAGGGCCAGGGAGGTAGGAACAAGGGCTACAGGGAGACTGTGTGTCAGGGGCCTCATCTCTGAAACTGGTGTCTGAATGGTTGACCCCGTCTTCCCCTACCCCTATACCTCACACCCAGGGCTTTGCCATGGTGCAAAGAGACTTCAGACACGAAGGGAAGATGGGCTAAAAGATTTTCTTTGCTTTTGAATCTCCTTGTTCAGATTTTCTCTACAAGTTAGTCCCAGTCTCTCTCACCTCTTACCTGCCACCCATCTGGGAGTCAAGGTCTGCTTTGCTTTCATGGTGCACTCCTGGAGGCAAAGACTGTGACGTGTTTGCCTTCATGTCCCCAGAGGCTGACACACAGTGGGAGCTTTGGGACTTCAGGGGCCCCATGCAACCTCACCTTTGAACTGTGGGTTTTATTCATGGTTTCCTTAACAGACTGTATTTTTGTATGTTTTTGGTTTTTGACGGACTAGAAATTTGTGGTGACAGGCTGGAGAAGACAGGTGGAAGGGGAAAGTTCACCAAAACACAAACAGAAGGAAGCAGAACGTGACAGCACCACAGCAGGCAAGAGAGTAGAAGAGACTCCCCTGGGCCTCCAAAGGGGCTGCCTTTCTGGATCCAGGCAGCATATCAGTGCTATGATGCTTGGGACAGGTTAGGCTCTGGCTAGCCCTCCTCGGACTGGTAATACAGTCTGGCTTTGAGGCAATGGCAGTCTTGCTTTAGGTCAGAAATGACCCAGCAGCTGGGTCGTGGTGCTGCACAACTTTAATCTTAGCACTCTAGAGATTTGAGGCCAGCCTGGTCTACAGAGAGTTCCAGAACAGCCAGGGCTATACAGAGAAACTGTCTCAAAAAAATGTAATAATAATAATAATAATAATAATAATAATAATAGAAAAGAAAATAATAGCTCAGCATGGCCACCTGTCCTCAACTGACATCCTACCACACCCCTTTTATTTAAGTTGAAATTGACCATTCTTTTTCAGAGGGAGGCTCTTGTCTGCAGTTACCACCCTGTCTCCTTTACCTTCTTTTCTTTTATCTTGGGGACACCCAAAACTCTTGCATCTGGGGCCAGGGCCACTCCCCCAGCTTGCAGCAAGTGTTGGCTGGGGAGCCCCAGCTTGATGCCCCTGCCTTCTGCTGTTTGCCCTTCTGAAAAGCAAGCCTTTCTGAGGTCAGTGGGGGCTTGTAAGCCCCTCGTTCTGATGACAAAGCTGCTTGGAGACTGAGTGACAAGAACAGGCAGGCAGGGTTGGCTGAGGAAATGAGTCTCCCGCCATCCATTCCTCTCCACTTGCTTTTCTCTGAGCCTCTTTAGTTTCCCATCAACACTCTTTCACGTTGCTAATTTAGTCTAGCGGGATTGTTCTCCCGTGCTCTGTCAGCACAGGGCTTTGCACTCTGGGACCTCTTTGTCTGTGTTAGTCAAAGCCGCTCTTGTATCAGCCCTGGGTGTCATTCAGTGCAGCCAGTGAGAGCCAGTTAGTACAGAGGGATCACTGCGGGGGTCCTGGGGAAGTAACACGACACAAATCCTGCTCTCCTAGGGAGCTCTGTACACAGGAGACCTTTAATTGCAAAAGCAATTGATTCCACTGGGGGAGGGCTGGAAGTATGCACTAGGAACACCAAGGAGAGAAGGACTGAAGGAGAGCAGCTCCAGGCAGAGCCAAGGCTAGATAGAAAGAAGGCACACAGACAGGCAAGTGCCACATGAGCCTACTGTGAGCGTCCAGAGATTTGCAGGGCCATGCGAGCCTTGTATAGATGTCTGCAGCTGTGTGTGTGTTCAGACGAGCATTGCACAGAAGGCTGTAGGTGGGCAGGTCCAGGTGAGCATTGCACAGACGTCCGCAGCTGTGTGTATGTCCAGGTGAACATTGCACAGAAGTCTGCAAGTGTGTGTGTATGTGTGTGTGTGTGTGTGTGTGTGTGT
>NC_034612.1:16863579-16871963 GCF_900095145.1 Mus pahari | reverse complement strand
GGGGAGGAGGAGGAGGAGGAGGAGGAGGAGGTCTGAGGGCGAAGAGACCATTGTGGCTGGGATCATCAGGACTCAGGGTCCATGTGGGATGCCACACAGGGTGAAGAGGAGCAGGGAGTAAGAAGAGGGGTGCAGTCATGGGGCTGAGGCTGCAGTGTTGAGTGGAGACAAATGCCAAAGACCTGGCCACATGTGTTTACTGCGGGCTTATTCCCTTCCTATCCCAAACAACAGGAGGCAGCTGGGTCGAGAGTCTGGAAGCATCTGCCCCGAGACTCTGATCTGGCAACCCAGGTTAGTTAGAATCCTGTGGAAGGGAAGGAAGCAAAGGAAGCTACAACCTCACATAGGCACAAAGGTTTCTGGGGGATGTGGAGGACCTTGTAGGACAATCCTTGAAGGTCCCTCAGGGTTGGGGGGTGGTTTTATTCAGAACACTCATCACACAGTGAATCAGAAGCATGACCAGGAGATGAGATCCATCTCCATAGAGTCTATGTCTGTAGCAACTGGATGTAAAGATATTCAGTCTGGAAAAAACATGAGGATAGGTCTGCTTGTCATACCAGACTACGAAGATACTGAGATCAGCTCTGGACAGGAAGGACAGAGGGTAGACTCAAGTTTTCACAACCCCCTAATGGGACAATGGACCTTGGCACCATTTGACCCACTGTCTTAGTTTTAATTCTAAACAATGTGGTGTGGGTTCCTGAATGTTGTCTGCACATCCAATAAGGCATCAGGAAGGGACATGGACAGTGTGTGGTGCTGGGGCCTGGTAGTATCATCAAAGGATAGTGCTGTCTGTCCAGTCATAGCCATTTTCAACTTTGGAGCAGGGGTATGGGGAATAAAGGGAGTGGGAGAAAACACGTGTCCCCACAGAGTTCAGATGCTCTGGGAGGGCAGATGTGGGAGGACTGCTGTATGCTTTCCACGCAGCTGAGGGTGTCTGGCTGTGGGAAGCCATGGAACCCAGCCCTCCAGGGGGTGGACTAGGGGCAGTCTGAGGTCTCTGGGCCTCACTGAGGCCAGAGATAATAGGTTCTCAGTCTTGGGCATCCCAGATGCAGGGGGATACCACGGAAGAGCTGAGAACAAAATGGGACCCCCTGGGGGGAGGTTTGGTCATCCCCAGGGCCAAAGGGAGGAGAGGGCTGGGGGGGGGAGAGGGGGTGCTGGGTGGTTCCCACGAAGGCAAGAGTCCTTGGTCTGATCAGTGGCTGGAGCGCAGGAAGGCCTTCAGGCGGGAGGTTAGATGAGGCTCTTTAGGGGAAAGCCTATCCCATCGTTCAAGTGGGCCTTGAGCAGAGACAGTCTATGGTTTTAGAGCTTTGTTGTAGAAAGGCAGAGAGAAAGAGAGGAGAGAGGAGAGAAAGAGAGGAGAGAAAGAGAGGAGAGAAAGAGAGGAGAGAGGAAAGAGGGAGAGAGGAGAGAGGGAGAGAGGAGAGAGGGAGAGGGAGAGGGAGAGGAGAGAGGGAGAGGAAGAGGGAGAGGGAGAGAGAGAGAGAGGGAGAGAGACAGATTGGGAGAGAGAGGCCATGGCCATGTGGGGGGGGGTGGAGGGAGAGAAGGAGGGATAGAGAAGAGAGTAAGAAAGGTGAGCTTAAAGAGAGTGAGGAGGAGCCAAGCAGCCCTTTTATAGTGGGCTGGGCTATCTTGCTATTGACCAGATAACTGTGGGAGGAGCATACCTGGCTATATAGTCAGCTAACTGTGGGGGTGGAGTCTACCCAAAATGCCAGAAGCTTGGGACATTGTCTGCGTGACTTATAGTCACAGAATTATGGAGTTGGGGGCTCTGTGGTGTCAGGCACCTGTCTCTGGGAACATGGCTCACTATTCCGTCCCTTGTACAGTTTCCTACTGGGTCTCCGGAGCAAGCCTCAATCAACCAAAACAGGCTGCCTTTCATGGCCCTGCACTGAACCATGTCAGCCTTGTGCTGAGGGTTCATCCAAGGTTCTGTAGACTCCCTGCTAACCTGGCCACATGCAGGGGTGTCATTAATACCACTGGGTATCTGAGGGCCCCTAGATAGCTGGGAAAATCAGGCTATGTTCTTGGCTCAAGTGGCCCCAGAAGGATGTCAGTGTAAACACTGTATTGCTCATTGTCATCTTCTCACTCCTAGGCCTTGGTGACTGATTCCCGTTTCCTGAAGATTCCGAGGACACTTTCATTTTTTGCAATTAAGTCTAACACAAATCCATCTTTGTGACAGTGTCTCACTATATAGCCCCAGCTGACCTAGAACTCACCAAGTAGCCTAAGCTGGTCTCATACTCAGAGATCTACCAGCTCTGCCTCCTGAGTGCTGAGACTGAAGGCATGCACCAGCATGCCTGGCTAGTGTTCTCAGCACAATACAAATGAAATGAAAAGTAACTGCTTACATTTAGGAGCAACTTCATTAATGCATACCATTGGCCCTGGATCCATAGAGTGTTTCTCTTTCCAGGACTCTGGTGTGGGATATTCAAGACAACGACCCTAAAGAAGTAAAAAGGTTACTCTCACAAAAATCTAACCTAACCATCCCCTGTAATCATATAACCCCGACCATTCGGAAGGGCATCTCAAAGAAAGGCCATTTCCTTTCAAGTTTTTAAAATTTTACTTGTCTCAGTCACTTAGTTTTATTCTCTTAAGACAAATTTCCCTGTAAGAGTCGTGGGTTTCTCATTAAGGTAACAAAGAGGTGTGTCTCTTCTCCCTTAGTGTGGTAATCTGAATTATGAGATTGCTTATGGGAAAGAGCTTTCTGACACATTTGAATGATAAAGGTGTCCAGGAAGGTGATCTTGGTGAAGAATGATATAAAAGTTGGGCCAGAGTCCTTATCAGGGGAGGTTATCAGCCACACCCACGACAACCAAAGCCCCGAGGCTTCCTCCAACCTTCTGCAAGTGGGTGCAGATCCTCCTTTAAACCTAGGGCCATATTTGAAGCCTGTGAGTCTACTAGAGAAATGGGCATCTTTAGGTCAGGGTCCAACACCCCAATGGCCACTTGTGGATGGGCTGAGGGCAGGAAGACTGGAGGCAGCCATGTTAGAACATGAACCATGATGGCTGTCTTAGGCAGGGTTTCTATTCCTGNACAAACATCATGACCAAGAAGCAAGTTGGGGAGGAAAGGGTTTGTTCAGCTTACACTTCTACACTGCTGTTGATCACCAAAGGAAGTCGGGACTGGAACTCAAGCAGGTCAAAAAGCAGGAGCTGATGCAGAGGCCATGGAGGGATGTTCTTTACTGGCTTAGTTTCCCCTGGCTTGCTCAGCCTGCTCTCTTATAGAACCCAAGATTACCAGCTCAGAGATGGCCCCACCCACAAGGGGCCCTTCCCCCTTGATCACTAATTGAGAAAATGCCTTACAGCTGGATCTCATGGAGGCATTTCCCCAACTGAAGCTCCTTTCTCTGTGATAACTCCAGCTGTGTCAAATTGACACAAAACTAGCCAGTACAATGGCCCATCATGGTCCATAGTCTTTCCCTGTCTGTCTGGGAACACCCTCAGGTGAGCCAATGGTTACCACAGAGGTATTTGGCTATAAGGCTGCTCACCTTCTGGTCTTAAGAGAAGATAGATGGCTATGTTTGAAGAAGATTCTCTCAAAAAGGGATTTTTAAAAATGACATCTTCATGCCAGGTCAAACCTTTTCTGAAAACTGGTTGTCTGTGGTCCTCTCTCACCAACTGCCAAAGGAACTTTGCACTCTCGCTTTCTTCTCTGTTGAAAGTGGGGTCTCATCCTTAGACTTCCACCCTGGGTACTTCTGAGCTCTGCCATAACTACCTAACCTTGCTTCAAGTGTACCTCCTTGAACTCAGTGTCTTGTAGTTGGGTCAATTGCTCCTTGCTTACTCTCCATCCCAGTGGGGGAATTAACTGGACCCTTTTCTTGTGCATACAAGGGAAGGATGGATGGGATGGAGAAGTGTTTGTCCTTAGTCTACATCCCTAAGGGAGTAGCTCTTCCCACATCTGTGTATACTCCTCTGCCTATACCAATCTCACCCACTCTCCAAGACCTGGCCTATACCTGACCTCTTTTGAAAAGTCCCTTTCTATTACACCGTGAATCCACCTTGCCTTTATTATGTGACTGTGGTGTGTATGACTGTTTTGCCTGTATGTATGTATGTATGTATGTATGTATGTATGTACATGCACTCCTGGTACCCACAGAGGCCAGAAGAGGGTGCTAGATCCTCTGGAACTAGAGGTACAGATGGCTGTGAGCAGCCATGCAGATTCTGGGAACCAAACTGGGCTCCTCCGTAAGAACAGCAATTGATCTTAATGGCTGAGTTCCTCCTTATTTCATCCCCAACTTCCCAGTGGGGCTGGGGAGTGGGGCACTGAGAGCTTCAACAGGCAAATTCCATAGGGTAGACACTCTCAACCCACGACAGTTCCACATAACTACCTACGTGTTCTTTTGTTTCATTTAATTATTTTGTAGGTTAGTCCTGCCCAAAGCCTTACACTTACAGATCCGGGCTAAAAGACTAGCTCAGCTTAGGGGGTGCAGTAAAAGATCCACAGAGGAGAAGTCTCTCTGTAAGGTAGCTAGCTAGTCCTTGGCTGAATGAAATTTTCACCAATCTTGAAGTTGCACTATAAGGATTTATCTCTTAAATATGAAGCACACCGAAAGCAATTGAACTACTTCTCTTGAGCTCAATAAAGCTTCTACTTGATACTGGCAATGCTCTCCTGACCCAACCCACTTTATCCAAATCCTACTTGTGAGGCAAATGGGTTTTCATTAGTGGCAGGATATTTTTAAAGCTTGATGATCATAGCATTCCATTAACCGGCCATCCCCTTGAGCCCGGGGTGGGAATTCACACAGACTTCCCACATCTTTATATTGATTCAATAGGAATGGATGGTAATGGGGTCTGTTCACAGTGTGGCCCGCGGTTTCAGAAGCAAACGCCTTCCATTTATGTGGTACGCGCCGTTAGTTGTGTATGGATTTTTCTCCCTCTTCACATGGAGAACTTTTGATATTTCTGATTCATAAAATCAATTTTTCATTTCAGTTGCATTTTTCTCTATTTAGGGTGGTGATTGCCTGGGCTGGATGGCCTTTGGGAAAGCATGACTGTGCATTTTGCAGGAAAATTAATGAGAAACGGCAGGTTCCTCTGCAGTGGCTTCAGAGCCTCATGCTCCTTGGCCTCAGCGGGAAGTTTTAGAGTCTAGGACCTGCCTCTGTGGCACAGAGGGACAAATAATCAAGGCACTCATGAAGGCAGTGCATCCTGTTCCTTCTGGACTCAGAAAGCTCTCTCTCACACCCAGCCACTTGAAGGGCTGCCCCAAAGCTGAATGCTAACTCTAGTCAGCTGATCTTCATTCAGCCAAGGACTAGCTAGCTACCTTACAGAGAGACTTCTCCTCTGTGGATCTTTTACTGCCTCTGTCGGGGAAGAGCATCAAGCAGTCTAGAGCTGAGTCAGGTGTCTCCTGCATGGTGCTAAGCTCCTCTGCCTTCAGTTTGGGGAATGGAGAGGAAGGAGCCACAGTGGCTTCTGTGTATGCTCACACCATTTTAAACACTTGATCGTTTCAGCCCCAGGGTAATGTAAATGGTAGTGTTGCAACTATACATCTTAGCAATGTCTTTAGTGCCTTTAGCAAGGTAGAGTTTGCAAGTCTCACAGGTCAGGGGCTGTAGCATCCTTACATCCATGGGGGATTTTTCACAGGGTGGAGAATGGTGATGGCCACTGCAGAATGGCTGACCTGGCTCTAAGGGTGAAGCCAGGCTGAGCCACCTTAGCCATACTCAACAGTGTCCCCCACACTTATTGACCCCTGCCTACGGTGTGCAAGCACCTTGAACATGAGCCCTGGAGTCCATTCACACATCAGCCTAAATAGGGATTAGCTCCAGAGTCCATCTAGCAATCAGACTCCAGGGCAAGGGGGGATTACTAATTTTGCTAAATAGTACAGAGAAGCTCTAATTATACTGGTTGTTTTTTCCCTGTTAAAAAAATAATAATAATGGTGTTGGTTCTATGTCCATGTTTCTCACTTATGAGAACTTGATGAATTTGGCTGGTCACGATAGACTGAACCCTGAGCCTTATATCTAATTTTCTAATTGGCTAAGATCATTGGCCAAAGAGAATACTTCAAATACCCTTCTAGAAGTCGGTTTTGAGCTTCAGAAAAACCACCTTTGGAGAGAAATGTTCATCTCTCCCCCATTGCTTAAGAACTTGGCTATAAAAAATACATTGTCTTTGTCATTGCTATTAGTAATTCAAAGTAAAGGTCACATACCTTCACTGGCAGAAGCTGGTGGAATTCTGTTAGTTTAAGACCAGCCTTGTCTGCATAGCTGGTTCTAGGTCAGCCAGAGCTACACCCTATTAACAGAGACCCACAACTGAACTCGTGTACAGAGTGAGAGACCTTGGAGCATTCATTTGTAGATTAGTCTTCACTAACCCCCCCCCCCAAGGCTCAATAATCTATTTGAAAGAGGGGGAAGAAACAATGTACAAGCCAAATGACACTATAGCAACGGTATTTTCCAGACACAGTGGGGCTGGTAAACATAAGAACTTAAGAGACTGTGACAGCATGCACAAGACCGGAACAAATTCAAGCCAGATGAGGTTCCAGCACTGAGAAAGGGAAGTGGACAGAGTCCCCACAACCTCACCCCAACTAAAAAGCTATGTGCAACTGATATGCAACAAAGGAAAATTGTCCATGCTTGCAAAGGAAAATTGTCTTTTTCCAGTGGAGTCTCACTGAGTATATAAAGCATACTCCAGAGAAGACCCTATCTTTCTTTTTTTTTGGGGGGGGGGGGTGTTTCAAGACAGGGTTTCTCTCTGAAGCTCTGGTTGTTCTGGAACTCACTCCATAGACCAGGCTGGCCTCGAACTCATAAATCCACCTTCCTCTGCCTCCTGAGTGCTGGGATTAAAGGCGTGTGCCACCACTGCCCAGCGAGAAGAGAAGACTCTATCTTACTCAGGGTTTCTATTACTGCAATGAAAACACCATGCCCAAAAAGCAAGTTGGAGAGGGAAAGGTTTATTCGGCTTACACTTCCAGATCATAGCCCATCACTAAAGGAAGTCAGGACAGGAACTCCAGCAAGGCAGGGACCTGGAGACAGGAGCAGATACAGAGGTCATGGAGGGTGCTGCGTCATTGGCTTGCTCCCCATGGCTTGCTCAGCCTGAATCTTATAGACTCCAGAAGTACCAGACCAGGGGTGGCGCCACCCACCATGGGCTAGGCCTTCACCCATTGATCACTAGTTGAGAAATGCCCTAGAGTTGGATCTTAGGAAGCCATCTCCTCAGCTAAGGCTCCATCCTCTTTGATGACTCTAGCTTTTGTCAAGTTTACACATATAACCATGTAGGGCAAACTTCATGCCCAGGATCGAATGGTCAATATGAAAACTCACACCATGATTTTTTGTTTTGTTTTGTTTTAATGTGTTTTTGTTTGTTGTTGTTCTTATGGCTTAGTGGGTTTATTTTTGAACCATTTTGGTTTCTGAGTTGTTTTTATGTTTGTTTTTAGGGTTCTTATTTTGAGAGAGAGAAGGAAAATGAAGTTGGTTGGGTAGGGAGATGGGGAGAATCTAAGAGGACTTGGGGGGTGAGGAAGATATGATCAAAATATATTTCATGTAAAAAATTTAAATAATTAAAAATATAACAAAAAATAGCACATGAGTTTAAAAAAATAGTCCAATGGTCCAAAGAAAATTGTCTAAATAGTGGACTGAAACTAAGTGCTAAATATTCATGGAAACAATGTCTTTTTGGAAAGCTAAACCTTAGATTATGTATCATTATAACTAGGTAGAAAATACAGGTGTACAGAAAAACACAATAATATTTAAATTTAACTAACACCTAAAATATGTAAGACATTAAAACATAAAAGAGAGAAAGGAAGGAAGGAAAAGATGGAAGGAAGGAAATAAGGGAAGGAGAGGGGAGAAGAGAAGAGAAGAGAAGAGAAGAGAAGAGAAGAGAAGAGAAGAGAAGAGAAGAGAGAAGAGAGCCAACTCTTAAGACTTGACCAAGACCCCCACCCCCATTTTCTTAGGTTTCCTACAGACATGTCACACCAAAGTCAGCAGGAAGCAACGAAAGATCATGATGACCCCATTCCTGGCTCACCATCACCTCTTTCTAGTTTCTCTCTTTTTTTTTTTCATTAAACCAAAAGGCTCCACCCAGCAGTTACCTAGCAACAACCAGGTAGGCCTGGCTTGCTATAAAAGGACTGTTCTCCCTCCCCACTCCCTCTCCCTCTCGCTCTCCCTCTCCCTCTCCCTCTCCCTCTCCCTCTCCCTCTCCCTTGTTCTCCCCTCC
>NC_034612.1:16858457-16863514 GCF_900095145.1 Mus pahari | reverse complement strand
CTCCCTCCCTCCTCTTTCTTCCTCTCTGCCTGTCCCCATGCCTGCGTACCTGGCTGGCCTCTTCTCTTCTTTCTCCTTTTTCCCTGCCTCTACTCCCTTCTCAACCCTCTCCCTTCTCATGACCCCAAATAAACTTTATTTTATACTAGACCCGTTGTATGGCTAGTACCTGGGGGGAGGGTGCTCAGCATAGGTCCGCTAAAGGCACCCCCCTCCTGCCACATCATACCATGTTTTACAAAGCATATCAAAGAGAAGAGAAAAGAAAATTCCAATGTAGGGCAGGCAAGATGGCTCAGCAGGCGAAAGCACACACTATGGTAAACTCAAGGATCTGAGTCTGATCCCCAGAAACCCAAATGGAAAGAGACCGGGCTCCTCAAAGCTGTCCTCTGACCACATACATACCCAAGATCATGAAATTCTCACCCATCAGCCCTGGAGAATCTCTAACAGAGATGTGTGCTTTTCTCGGGGAACTCCAGTTGGCACAAAAGCCCTCAAGTCACCCCTCTGGCATTGATCATGTGCATGAGCCAATAAAATGGAGTGCAAAGATGGGGCTGAATGGCAGGTAACTGTGTAAGAAAACCGTATCCCCTCCTGCTGAACGGAGGATTGTGTTCCTGTCGAGTTTGTTTTGTTGGGTTTTGTTTTGTTTGTTCGCTTGACAGGAAGAGAAAGGGGCTAAGAGCAAAAGAGTGATGACGTAGAAGGGGCGGAGCATCCCGGCACTGGGGAAAGGGGAATAGATCCCACCCGCAGGAATAGGCAGGTGGAGAGGGAGGCTGTTAATTGACGTTGGCCGTCCTTATCTTGAGTTCACATATGGGAGGTGGATTCTAGTAGATTCCCTGAAGCGTACAAGAATCTTTTTAAGTTTACAGAAAAAAGACAAATCCTTCATTGACTTGCGTTTACCAACCTCAAAACACCTTTCTAGACCGTTAAACCACTTTCTTAGACACTTTCATATCCTCTGACCTTACAAGAAGTTTGGGGCACTTGATACCAAAATACATTCAAGAGAGATAATACTTATTCTTCTGGGAGTTACAGTGCCATTTACCCCCAGCATTTTTTATCTCAGCAGCCTGAGGCTGGCAGATGTGGCTGCTGCATCCATCTCTGCATCCATCTCTGCATCCATCACGGTGGCCCTGATCTGCCTCGGGGCTCTCTGGCACTTTTGGTTCAGCTTGGTTGGTTCTGGTCCAGTTTTATTTACTCCATCCTCCTGGTGGAATCTGGGTTGCCACTGTGATGGGCTTCTGTGGTAAAGGCTTAAATGTGTGGAAAATAAAAGGCCATAAGTGAAGTTGGAGTGTAAGACTCCGGGGAGCCTTAGCTTACTGGGGACCCCCTGAGTGAACCACGAGGAGCCAGGATCAATGCAAAAAGCAAGAGGAGTTTATTGTTCCAGTGCACTGGGGTCGTCCCAGACCCGAAGGAGAGGCGGTGACCCCCCCCCAGAGTTATTATATGGTTTCCAGGGGCAGAATAGAGCAACAGCAACTAGACGCAATGATTGGTGGAACCGTGCACCCTTTAAAGTGATCAATCTTTAGGGAAGGACTTCTCTTGTCTAAAGGTGGGCAACAGTCCGTCCTTCGAAATGTGTCCCCACCCGCAGATCGGTTCCCGCCCTGTGGTCTGAGAAATGTTAATTAGCCTCTCCCTTCCAGAGGGGCAAGTGTTTCATGACCTTTCCAAAGATCCTAAACTTACCTTTTTGGGAGAGATGGCTGACCCCTGACATCCAGGGAACCTGGAATAGGCGTTGACATGACCTGGCAATACGCCACATTTGTGTGATTCTCAATGAATACGCACTTGAGTTAGGAGGAGGAGGGACTTCTGCCTGAACCTGAGGCCTGTGTGCTGGTAAGTGACACTGTCACCTATGACCCCTCCCATGTCTCTTTCCTGACATCCTGAGATCCACCTCATCTCTAGGTGTGGGAACTCCAACATCACAGGGTGCCAGAGTCAACCAGAAGCCACTGGGGGTCTTTTGTATAAGGAAAGTTTCTGGTGAGACACTCCCCCCCCCCCCCCCCCCCCCCCCCCCCCCCCCCCAGCAAACTGCAGATTGACAACCGAGAGAGGGAGAAAGCCTTAAGCAAATGTCGTTCACCGCACTGGAAATCTTGCTTCTCTGCTGGGACCAGATTCCAACAGAAGGCGGCGTTCCCTTCTTGTACCCATGATGCTCTCTCTTCCTCCCCGTGCCTCAGTTTCACCTTCAACCCCTCGTTTTCCTCACCAAGGAGGCCTAGACTTACTTTCAGATTAATTAGACTTCAGACTTGTCTTCTTCCTGCCCCCAGACCCTGACCTCTCTTTTCTTTAAGAGAATTTCCTTCAGGGAGCCTGTCATTGTAAATTACTTCTTTGCCCCTTTGAGATGCAAATGTGTCCAAGAGCCTCCAGCGGAGGTTTAGAAACCTGAGCTATCTTGGTCCCGCACCTGGAGCTATTTGTTTGTAATGTAAATGGTGAGGAGGTTAGAGCCCTTAGTCTCTGGCCTGGGGAAGGAGACTAACTTCTAAGGATACCCAGCTCCAGGCTGAGGAACTCCTCTGGCCTCCCTGATGAAGGCAGGAGAGAATCTACTTGATGTTTGGGAAGCACCAGTTAGAAAAGTCTTTCTCAGGTCTGGTGGCATCGGCCTGCAATCCTATGGCTTGGGAGTTGGAGGCAGAGGTATTGGAAGATTTGATCAGGAGAAGGTAGGGACAGACATCATCAAGTCAGTGGGTAGAGCTGAGTTCGAGTACCCAGCACCTGCATAGAAACTCAGGTGTGGCTCTGGCGCCCCTGTCTGTAATCCCAGACCTGGGGATAGGGTGGGGCTTTGTACAGGTGGAGACCCATCAACCCCTGTTAACACAGCTCTGGCCAGTATCCCAAAGTGAGCAGAGAGAAGAAGCTGCACCCTGGAGGCAAGGCTGTTGATGGTGGATTACTACAAATCCAGACAGCCCATCTATCTACTCACCATGGACACTGGAGGACAGGAAGGCCTAGATCTCACACTGCAAGTCCAGGAGGTGGGGGAAGGCAAACGCTTGAATGAGATTATTTCAGAGGGTCGCATGTTCCTTTCCAGTATGGTGAATATGGCGGAAAGGGACGAGGTCCACAGTCAAGGAGCTCTCCAGGTTTAGATGATTTTTTTTTCTTAAAGAGTCCTTACCAATGCTACAAAGGCTTTGGGGCTCTGCACACCTGGAATTTCCCTGCCTATGATTCTGAGCAGTCAGTCAGACCTGAACTCTGGCTGAGGACTAGGTTGAGGGATGGGTGTTCCCAAGCATCACATCGAGAGCAGTGGTTCTCAACCCCCATAGTGGTCGAGCAACCCTTTTACAGAGGTCACCTGCATACAGATGTTTACATTACGGTTGATACACAGTGGCACACTTACAGTTAGGAAGTAGCAATGAAGATAATGTTATGGCTGGGGTTGGGGGAGGGTCACCGCGACACGAGGAAGAGTATTAAAAGTTAGCAGAAGAGAACTCCTGGTCTAGATTCTATAAGGCATTGGACATGAGAGTCTCTTTCATTTCCCTGGAAGGAAGGAGGCATGGCCTCTGCTAAGAAACCTGGAGGCTGAGCTGCAAAGGGATAGAATTATCTATGACCTAATTTTGTAATTCTCTAGGATTTTTCCAAATTCCAGTCTCTGAGGATGTACTCCATCTGTGCTTCAGAAAGATAAGAAAACAGACAAATCGCGGTCCCTAATTCACTTCAAGGAACGTGTGGCCTGCTTAAGCTTTAAAAAAAAAAAAAAATGGTCAAATTTCTGGAAGTAAGCATGTACACACGCAAAGTGGGATCATTAAAAACTTCCATGAAATAAATGAATTTAATTATTCCAGCTCAGAAGCGACACCACGAAGCTGGTAACCGAAGAGAAGCCGGTTCCACGCTCTGGCGTCTATTTGTTTCTGTTACAGAAATTAAGAAGAGCATTAAGTGACTTTGTGAAGGTCCTTGGGCAGGCTAATAAATGAGAAGAAGGGCTTTTGTCACACAAAAAAGTATTCTAATTAGAAGACTACTCGATTTTTTTTTTTTCCTCATCCAGAATTAGAGAAAGAACAGGCTTACAGAGGCTTAGCCTTCAAGGTAATTAAAACCCAGAATTAGCTTTTTTGTTTCCCAAGTGTCTGACTAGATCATGGTTAAATTTACATAAGTATCTGAATATTTTCAAGTCTCATTCTCTCCTGCTCCCCCATATAGAACATGGCTCTTGCTTCAAAGGGAATAAGAAACAATTTATTTTGAGCCAGTGTGAGTGACCGTGGCACAGGATCGTGGGCTACCTGGCACTGATTGTCATCATCCAACATGGCAGTGGTTATGTGAACATTTTATACCCACAAAACCAATCAAGACAGCCTAGCCTGCTTGGAGAGCAGGAGGCCAATGAGAAACCCTGTCTTAGAACACAAAGTTTTCCTCTGGCCTCCACACATGTGTGCCGACATACACATCTGCTAGTATATCCTCCAGCACACAAATGCACTCTTTGAAGAGTGTGACACTTAGATTGCTATTATAAATGGACTCCTTGAAACACATTTATAAACTCTCAGGTGTTCTGAGGATGTTGTGTTCTGAACAAACAGCCTCATTTCAAGGTTTTGTCATCAGAAAGACTTGGGCCATTCCCTTTTCGTACCCATGCAACCTCTCAAGGTCCAGTGTATCTTGCACTAATGAGATGCTGAGAGATAACACATTCTCCTGCATCTAATGAGTTGCTCTGGTCAGAAGGCTGGAGAGTAATTAGGATCACTATTAGAATGATTCGAAGAACAGTAACAATTAGAATAATGAGAAGAACGATAAAAGATGGTTTAATTTAGACGGGGATATTAAGAGTTGGAGGTTTAGTGTTTTGTCATTAAGCATCATTGTTTAGAAATTGTTCTGCTTATGCACAACAGCTTTCAGGTACTGGAATTAAAAAAAAAAAAAAAAAAAAAAGGAAAAAAAAAAGAACCAACAGAATGTGCTGATGTCATTTAAAGGCATCC
>NC_034612.1:16855549-16858381 GCF_900095145.1 Mus pahari | reverse complement strand
TGGAGGTTTAGTGTTTTGTCATTAAGCATCATTGTTTAGAAATTTTCCAGGACAGCCAGGGCTACACAGAGAAACCCTGTCTCGAAAAACCAAAAAAAAAAAAAAAAAAAAAAAAAAGGCCAACAGAATGTGCTGATGTCATTTAAAGGCATCCACTTAGCCCCACGCTGCAGTGCACAGCTCCTGTAGCTCCCACGGAAAGTCTGCTCAGCTTAAGGGTCATTTTTGGATGAGGGCATTAAATCATGTGGAAATGTGCTGCTTTTCAGTCCCATTATGAATATAATGCATATTGGCTTGGCAAAATGATTCATGCCTTTAAGCACATCACTTAGGAGGCAGAAGCAGGTGGGTTTCTATGAGATCAAGGCTGTACTGGTCTACAGAGCCTACACAGCAGGTTGGGTTTCAGGCCAACTATGTCTAGACAGTGAGACCCAATCTATAAATAGAGGGACAGACAGATAACTAAATAACAGTGCATAAGTTATCAGCACAGAAGAGGCTGTTAATTCACATACAGGTGTACACACACCAAACTGTAACTGATAGGTCCTGGTTTATTGTTGCAGGCCCAGTCCAGCTCATTCCGCACTATGAACACTCAGAAGCTGTCACTCAGGGGCCATAGCGAGAAGAGTTGCCTGGGTTGCTCAGTCCAGGTTTCCCTCTAACCCGAGGTCTCCTCAAAAGGGATTATTCACATACAGATACTAAAGATCCAAAGAGGTGACTTGGCTCTGGGTCAGCCTCAGAAGTGTGGGGCTTATTGGGGGAAACTTAAAAGTGTGTATCTGTTCAAACTATCCCAGAAAGAAAACACAACCCGTTAGTATGTGGAACTATGACCTGTCCCTGAGCTGCACCAGGTATTTGGGGATAAGCTCACTTAGATCTCTGAAAAGTCTGAGACTAAGCTATGGCAGGCCTTGGTAAGGTGTTTTGTTTTGTGACTATAAATGTGTACATGCATGTAATACACACATGGGAGCATATATTTGTTGCAGGATATTTGATCATGCTGTTATCCCCAGTATTGCGTTATTTACTGAAAAAGAAAGAAAGAAAAACGTTTCTAGTTGTGGTGTGGCTCAGCCTTAGCACACACCTTTAATCCCCAACAGTGATGGTAAAAGTTCGTTTGTAGAAGGAAGCACCCCTGTTTGAAAGTGATGACTAATTGAGTGGCAGACAAAGTGAATGAATCAAAGATCTGACAGAATAGGATATGCCCAACTCTCATGAGAGTAGAGAGGAAAGGGAAGCTATGTGAGGGGCAGTGCAGAGAGAGAGAGAGAGAGGAGGGAAGTCGTTTAAACTGGGACAGGTTTTTTTTTTTTTTTTTTGAGACAGGGTTTCTCCGTGTAGCCCTGGCTGTCCTGGAACTCACTCTGTAGACCAGGACATTTATACAGAGACAAGTTGCAAAGAGAGAACAAGCTAGACATAGGTGTGGACAGAACAAGTCAGGGAATGGGAAGGAGCCAGAGGATTAGAACAGATTGCCGAAGTTAGCCAAGCAGAGCTATTCAGTCAGAGGCTAAGAGAGAAACTAGATCGAATCAGTCAACTGGAAGAGGAATTTGAGCCAGAACAGCTGAATTGAATCAACCAGCCAGAGCTCAGAAAGAACTAGAAAGGGTGCTCTTATTCCGCAGTAAGTCTCAGAGGCTGAAAACATGCTCAGGCTAGATAAGATTGTATGGAGGCTAGAAACTTCCAGACCTAGACCTAGGTTAACAGACAGAGGCAATAAATCTCAAAGACAACAATTACAACAGGAGAATGAAAGTACTTTAATATGTGTATTTGTGCATATATATGATACGCACATGGACGTAGCCTATCTGTTTCCACCTCGGGGTCTGCACTCTTACCGTCTCCCTATTTCAGGACATTGATGCTCATCTTCTCTTGCTGAGTTCTCAAACATCATTTCCTCACTGTCTCCATTTAGACTGCTTCTGTCTACACCGCTTTCCCTTGTTTAATCTCCCTTTCTGCATGTCTCACGGAGAGCCATCAGTGAAGGGTCTCGATTGAGCTTTCAGAAGCCAGATTTGTCTCTTGGTGTGAACCCCTTTGGGTCAGCTGCAGGGCTCTGGTTCCTGTCCTAATTCTGGTGGCTGCAGGAACGGGAATCACTCTTTCATAATCTTGGCTGGGCTGTTGGAGAGAGAAGGAGGCCTAGCGCTTCTTTCCTGAGGTGTCAAATGAACTGACTGGAAGAAGAAAGCTTCAAACTTGTCCATAGTGGGCTGAATGGAATGAGCATTTGACTCAACCAGATATGGGCCAGCACGGCCATTCTACCCCCTCAGACACTGGCAAACTGAAACTCTTTAGGAGAGAACCTTCTATGTTTGATTGTGCCTGTAAATTTTGTTTGCTTGCTGACCGAACTGTCTCCTCCCTCTAGAAATAAGCTCGGGCAAGCAGGAGGCTTGACTTATTTGCTACCCTTGTCTTTGCGTGTGTTGAGAACAGCCTGGCACACGGTATCTGACAGACACATAGATGGTGTGTCTCAGTGTGAGGAATCTTCAAAGCTGCAGATCCAGACAAAAAGCGCAGATGTGGATTATTCTTCAGATCGAAGGGTGTCTACCTGTTTCCATGTGCCCTCTCGCTATTTCGGGGTGTGTGTGGGGGGTCATCTCATGTATAGTCATTCCTTGCTGGCCTGAAACTTACTATGTAGACCAGGCTAGCTTGGTACTGATAGAGATTCTCCTGCCTCTGCCTCTGCCTCTGCCTCTGCCTCTGCCTCTGCCTCTGCCTCTGCCTCTGCCTCTGCCTCTGCCTCTGCCTCTGCCTCTGCCTCTGCCTCTG
>NC_034612.1:16849167-16855489 GCF_900095145.1 Mus pahari | reverse complement strand
CTGCCTCTGCCTCTGCCTCTGCCTCTGCCTCTGCCTCTGCCTCTGCCTCTGCCTCTGCCTCTGCCTCTGCCTCTGCCTCTGCCATGCTGGGATTAGAGGCATGTGCCACTGTGTCCTTGATCTAATTCCTTGGATCCCCTGGAGCCTGGAGTTGCATACTATCCTGAGCTACTTGGCAAGGGGCTGAAAACCAAATTCATCCTCCTCTGCAAGAGCCATGCAGCTCTCTAACTACTGAACCATCTCTCCAGCCCTGGACGAAACAATTTTTCAAAGGAATTGGCTGTGCACATGCTTGTCTTGTGGATT
The DNA here is from genome assembly GCF_900095145.1 of Mus pahari. Lineage (NCBI taxonomy): Eukaryota > Metazoa > Chordata > Mammalia > Rodentia > Muridae > Mus > Mus pahari. The sequence continues at coordinate 16,855,180 of NC_034612.1, read as the reverse complement.
CAGAGCTGAAGTTGCAAATCCATATTTGTTTGGATATTGAAACCCTGCCAGGTAATACTTTGTTCCCAGAATGCTTTGGGCTCTTCCTGGTGGCTGAGAGAGTGAAGATACCAATGATCATTTCCTCACGATGACCATCACTTCAACCCAGAGTCCCTCATTAGTGCAGGATGTCAAGAATCAACTTGCCTCAGATGCCCCCTTCCATCCTGTCATTTCAGGTCAATTGGTGGCTTTTATCCTCCAAACCCCTGGCGGGGATTTCATTGTTATCTGATCCTCATCTTTAATCCCTTGTCACACATCAGTGTTTCCTTTTCTCAAAATGAGGTTTCTCAGTTCCGTTTCTGTGCACTGCTCATTAGGCAAATTTGACAGGATTGTACCTTCTTCCTGTGGGAATCCAACTTCCCTTTAAAGAGGAAAGGCAGAGGAAGGGCAGGTCTAGCAGACTGTATTTGCACATTGGACGTGCACTGCTGTTGCAAAAAGAGAGATACAATTATTTGTTCTTTAAAATAATAAGTATCATTATTTATTAATATAATGATATTATATGTTACTAATTATATAACATATATTATATATCATGCATGCTAATTGTATAATATATAATATAACAAAACAATAAAATTATTGTTTATTAATATAATAATAATTTTATTATTGAAACAAGGTTTCTCTGTGTAGCCCTGACTGAATTGGAACTTGTTTTTTTAGACCAGACTGGCCTTAAAATTAGAGATCCCCTGCTCTTCTGCCTCCTAAGTCCTTGGATTACAGATATGTGCCACCACACCTGGCTCTATTATTTTTATATTTTAATTATGTGCATCTGTGTGTGTATGTCTACGTATGCACGTAAGTGCAGTACCCATAGAGGCCAGAAGAGGGCATTAGATCCCTGGAGCTAGAGTTATAAGCAATTGTGAGCCACCCACTGTGAATGCTGGGAACTGGATTTAGATCCTCAGCAAGAGGAGTCCTAGCTATTAATTGCTGAGCTGTCCCTCTAGCCCTTTTCTAGACATTACTTTTAAATATAGCTTGCCATTTTTTTTCATGCACAAATCTACCTTATATTTGCTTAGCCAGACAAGGTAATTTCATAATCCATTCATTGTAGACACGTTCATGTTTCCATGAGTCGAATTTCAGGAGCTGAAGTAGATATAACTGGGACAAAAGAAGCTATGGTAGCACATATTCATGATCCTCTTAACTGTGGTTGACTTAAGACCAAATTACTGTAGGATAACTAACCTTTGATGGAGTTTGCGAGGCCATGTAATTAATATATTGGACTGTGTGGGCGACCAGGAAGGATCACTGGATTTGATTAATTCATTCCGGGACACATTCCTAAAAGACAGAGTTCACACACTTTGGGAACTCAGGAGTGTGTACAATGATTCTCCATTGGATTTTTGCTTAACCAAGAGGCATATAATTAATGCCCGGTAACTGAAAGTTGAAAGAATATCCTGATATTACTGCAGTGCCTTTGGCATGTCACAGATGCCTGGGCTTCTCTTAATTAAGGGGGATCTTTCTTGGGCTTCTGGTAAGAGGTCCTAGAATGCTTCCCACTGTGGGATCTGGAGAGAGATATGTGTAAAGAAAAACTTTTAGTCAAAGCGGGTATTTGGGGATTTCTCCTGGCTTAGGCTTCTTTGTGCTTTCCTTTGATGCCGTTCTTTCTTTCTCCTTTGCTGGTCTAGGGTTGAAATACTGGTGTTATGAGGTTTTGAGAGCATTAGCTGTGAGGGACCCACGGGTGCCGTGTTTTTTTGCCTTCTCAGTGAGAGCCACTGGTCACGGCTGAGCTGGAGTTTGAGGAAGCCTGTGCCCATCTTCCTTGTGTGCCAAGTCCACTGCAAGCAGAGCTACCTCCAAGATTTAGACACATGTTTCTGCAGCTGTGCAAAGCCTGTTAGACGAACACTTCCCCAAGGAGCATCAAAATGTAGTACACACGCACACGCAGAGCTCCGGAGCCATACACAAATAAGTCCTATATGCTCTACCTCCTGTAAGTGTGACTGTATCTACTCAGGCCTTCCTGGTCACCGGTCATAAATGTGTTACTCTCACTGTCCTGCTGGACCTGCAGAAAAATCACCTTTGCTGACTTCCAGGGCAGATGTTACTGTGACTGATTACACCCTCTCTCTCCATCCCTTTGCCAGTGTGGATCAGAACGCCCTCTCCAAGATCTCCCATCTTCTACAGCAGTGCTTCTCAACCTCTCTGAGGCTGACATTCTTTAACACTGTTCATGCTGTGGTGGACACCCCCCCCCCGCAAATTATTTTGTTGCTACTTCATAACTGTAAATTTGCCCCTGTAACAAATAGTAATGTAAATATCTGTGTTTTCTGATAATCTTAGGTGACCCCTCTGAAAGGGTCGTTAGATCCCCCCAAGGGGTCATGACCCATAGGTCTCTTCTAGAGGCAGCTAAGATAATAAAGTATGTATTATGCAATATGTGTATTGGCATTATTCTTGCTCAGCTCATGTTTGGTCACTCATGTTGGTAATAGTTTATGTCTGTAGCTTCTGACATAGCAGAAGACACGATCTCACGGCAAACTTCCAGTTCCTCTAGCTCTTAAAAATCTCTCCACTCCTTCTTTTGCGATGTTCCCCGAGCCTTCTGGTCAGGAGTTGGGACTGAGATTCACAGCACGGCGCCATGGCTTTCTGTAATGGTCTCAGTTACAAAAAGAAGTTTCCTTGATGAAGTGTGTGGACTACACTTACCTGTGGGTATAAAGGCAAGTATTTGGAATGTAGTTAGAGATTATGCTAGCTTAGTGAAGTGGAAGTTGTAGGGTCTCCTCTAAGATCCAGGACCTCACTAGCTCTGGGCAGCACGATAACATGGATGGGGGGAAAGCTCATGCGGTCTCAACCCTACACAAATCACTTCGGGCATCTAAGAAATGTGGAGACTAGGAGAAACAGTCTTTCCCCAGGGAAGAGCATACTAATTGGTTATTCAATTCCAAATAGCCAGCCTTGAATACACACACACACACACACACACACACACACACACACGTGAACACACACACACACACACACACACGTGAACACATACACACACACACACACACACACTGACTGAGCAGGCTGTATTTAGAAATATTCATATATATATATATATATATATATATATATATATATATATATATCAGCACACACATAACAATAATTAATAAAAAGAGGGAGAGAGACCATGAGTTTGAAAGAGAACAAAGAAGGGTACATGAAGATGTTTGGAGGGAGGAAAGGGAAGGGGTAATGATAATTAAGGAAAAGAGAAACAGCTGGGCAGTGGTGGTGCACGTCTTTAATCCCAGTACTTGGGAGGCAGGGGCAGGCTGATTTCTGAGTTCAAGGCCAGCCTGGTCTATAAAATGAGTTCCAGGACAGTCAGGACTATACAGAGAACTCCTGTCTCAAAAAAAGAAGAAAGAAAGGAAGAAAGAAAGAAAGAAAGAAAGAAGAGAAGAGAAGAGAAGAGAAGAAAAGAAAAGAAAAGAAAAGAAAAGAAAAGAAAAGAAAAGAAAAGAAAAGGAGAAAAAAGAGCTGGCTCAGTGGTTAAGAGCACTGACTGCTCTTCCAGAGCTCCTGAGTTCAATTCCCAGAAACCACATGGTGACTCACAACCACCTGTAATGGGATCTGACGCTCTCTTCTGTTGTGTCTGAAGACAGCTACAGTGTACTCATACAAATAAAATAAGTAAATCTATAAAAAGGGGGGGGGGAGAAAAGAAAAGAAAAAGAGATACAAAGGGGAACCTGCTGGCTCACAGTTTTTTCATACATAGAACAGCTTCAGGCACTGTAAGAACAGGTCATGTTGTGTGAGCGAGAATCTCAGGCTGAAGAAGAGGAACCCTTTCCTTGTTCTCCAATACATTTCATTTGTAAATACTGAGATGTGCTATTCATTCCAAAGATAACATTATATTATTAAAAAACTGCTCACAAAGTTCCCAGGTGCATGCTTAGACCAACACAGAGACCCATGAATGGTCTCCCTGCATTTGCACCCTAGGGCTTGTAGGCAGAGTTCAAAGGATCAAAAAAAAAAAAAAAAAAAAAAAAAAAAAAAAAAAAAAGTCTGTGTGTATTGCCTGCATGTAAATTCATTCCACATGAGAATGTCTAACTTAAGAAATTAGATGTAAAAGGATTTGGGAAGTCGTTTTGCATAAGAGGTGGTTTATATCAAGAATAATTAGATGAAGGATCAAAAAGGCACAACTCCTGTGGTGGCTTAAATGGGATGTTCCCCATAGGCGCAGGTGTTTGAACATTTGCTCTCCAGCAGGTGGTGCTGTTTGAGAAGACTGTGGAAACTTTAGGAGGTGGAGTCTTGCTAGAGGAAGTACATTGTGGGGGTGGGCTTTCAGACTTGTGGTTGAAGATTCGAGCTCTCAGCTTCCCACTACCTGTTGTCATGCCGCTCCATCATGATGGACTCCTCTCAGTCTGGAAACTTAAGCCAAAACAAGCTCTTCCCTCTGAGTTCCCTTTGCTGATGGCATTTTGTCACAGCAACAAAAAGTAACCAATGCAAGCTTAAAAGTTGCAGATAGGGAAGCAAGATGATTCTGAACCGTCACTTCCTGGAAGGTGAGCTTTTATCATAAAGATACAGGTCTTACAGCCTTTGCCAAAGCTGTCTCCAGGCTTAATCATAGTGACTCCGTAAAATCTACTAAACCTTCCAGGAGGGCAAAATTGCTAATATGAGAATTTGCCATTGATTTGGCAGCCAAGGAACTGCTCATTATCAGTGCTTATTATATCCACCTCTGGGAAAGTGCTGGCTAAGCAAGAGTGAACTCCTCATACCAGGAATAAAGGTGGTTTTACTCGAAAAAGCTTGGAAATGCGAAGAAAAAGGGGGAGAGGCAGAGATGCTGTAAGACCATCCTGTTACTATTCAGGAGGAAGGCAAGCTTGCTCGCTAGGTGCTCATTAAAGAATCAGGGGGAGGATTTCCTAGAACCTTTATGCTGGGGGAAAAAATATATTTGAGATAAATTAACTCAGCCAAATCAGCTGAGTGGGAAATCTGTGGCTCTCAACTTTCAATCAAGAAAATATGCAAGATTACAGAAGAGTATCAGAAATGATAAATGCCTATCTACTCAGTGTTTTACTCTATATTTGGAGGTATTGTATTGGATATTTTAGGAGGGAATTTTACCAACATAATTGGAGGTCATGTGTATTCCTTCTTGGTTCTTTTCTTTTTTGTTCTACAAGGTTGTGACTAACTTTTCTCCTCAGCGTGGCTATTATGGATACATTCTGTTGCTGATAAATACCATGACCAAGAGCAACTTAAAGGAAGAGAGGGGTTTTTTTTGGGATACAGTTAGTAGCCCAGAGTTGAGGGAATTCAGCACAGGAATTGAAGTAAGGAGAAGTGTTGTTTGTGGGCTCATTCACAGGTTCATGCTGGGCTAGTTTTTGTTTGTTTGTTTGTTTGTTTTGTTTGTTTGTTTGTTTTTTTTACTCAGCCAATGACAACCTGTCTAAGGAATGGTGCTACCAATGGTGGGCAGTACCCCCAAGTTGCTGCGGTTCTGCATATTCTTCAGAAAACATTATCATGTTTTCCCTGTGTTTTTGATTTGGGGGATTTTCTTTCGCTAAATCTTTGAGTCAGTAACCTAGCATGAAATGTATGATTTGAGGTCATCTCATACACATAGTTTGTATTTTAGAAATCACCAATTTAAGTTCTATTTGTCATGACCACATTTACTGTTTATACTAGTTGGTTTGCTTGTTTGTTTTTTATTGTATATGGTATTACCACAATGAAAGTTAAATCTCTGATAGTGTTTCACAGATAGGTTACCTGTGACCTCTGGTTTTTGCTTACTTGTTTTTATCTTTTATTTCCTTTTTAAATTTTCTTTCTTTCTTTTTTTCTTTTTCTTTCTTTCTTTCTTTCTTTCTTTCTTTCTTTCTTTCTTTCT
>NC_034612.1:16816775-16849022 GCF_900095145.1 Mus pahari | reverse complement strand
CTCTCTCTCTCTCTCTCTCTCTCTCTCTCTCTCTCTCTCTCTCTCTCTCTGACAAAGTCTTAAAACATGGGCACCAGCCTCTCCTTGAACTTGAAGCAATCCTTCTGCTTAAGCCCCCTGCATTCTGGTGTTACCAGCATGTATCATTCATTATACCTGGCTGTTGGTTGTTTTAACTGATTGATTTTCCTGCTTGTTTTGGTTCAAATTTTTATGCTTCTTTGAATGCCTAGAAATTACACAATGGATATCAGACGTACATTTTTTATTTGCAAGAGTTTTTAAAAATTATATTTTAATCAATGTACTTCACGTTTATATGTCTCATTGTTTTGCTTGGAAATTATTTATCCCTTTTGGTGTTTTTAATGATTTTAAAAGAGAGACTACAGTGGATTAAGAGCTTGATTTTCTCCACTAATGAGGCCATTTATGTTGAGTATTCTAAGTAATTGTGACAGAAGAAGGTCTAGTGAGTCAGGCTGTGTGAACTGGCGTATAACTCTCCTGTGTCTCATGCAATATGGCAAATGTAGAGGGATGGTGCCTGCATGACCATCTTATCCTATAAAACAAAAGTGGAGGGTTGTTCAGGTACAATTGTAGACCTCTAAGCATGACCTGTAACTTAATCAAAATAGGCTGGTCTTGACCCATACAGAGGTCCTTTGAAACGAGTGTCACGAGGCCATGCTTTCAATGCAGGCAGGCCTTCTGCCACATTCCCGTAACTGTTTTCAGCAGCCACGAGGGGTGAACTCTAACAGGAGCTTGGGCAAGCTAGCAAGGAGCCTCTTCCCAACCTGTAGTTTCAAAAGCAGCCACAGCTCAGCCAGCATCATGAGCTCAGCCTTTGGCAGACCCTGAGTCTCAGGCCATCAGCCACAGAGACAAAGGAGAACAAAGAAAGTGCTCTACATGGGGCTGTTATGTCTGAGTGTAGGATGGCTGCACTGGCTCCTGGATCTGAATGCTTGGTCTCCAGCTGGTCCTGCTGGTTTGGGTTATAGAACCTTTGGGGCTAGAGGTGGAGGGTGGATGTGAGTTACAGGGTTTACAGAGCAGCTCTGCTTCTAGCCGGAGGGCTCTGCTTCCTGCCTTCTGATGTCAGGTCTGCTGCAAGTCCTCATCGGCACAGACCGCACAAGCCACCCAAACCACTCCCCTGCCACTGCCACGATGGACTATTAGCAAAGGGATTCCTCCTTTCCGTTCCTCTGGTCAGACAGGCTGTCATCGCAACAAGAAAGTAACAGGTGCATATTCAGGATGGGGTAGAATGGAGCCACCCAGAAGGAACAATCATGTTGTCGGCTTAAGGGATGAGATGGAATAAGTCAGATGCAGAAGGAGAATGACTGCATGGCTTTCTCTCGAATATGGAAACTCGAATATAAAGATAAAGATAGAAGAGGGCCTATTAGGGAAAAGGGGGAGGGGATGAGAATGGGGGTGCAAGTTAAGATGGAGAGGGAGCTGGGAACAATAATGGGATATATGTGTATATGGAAACGTCACAGTGACTTCTACAATTGGATGACAACCATCGATTTAAAGAAAGGGTACAACAAATGTGGGTGTTTTACACTGAGTGTGGATACTTGGCATAAAGCAGTTGAAAATTCATTAGATTGCCACCATCTGATGGTGGTGACAGTGGGACCTCCCTCAGGTCTGAGTGAGTTTCTCTCCTCCTACTCTCTAGACATCCCTGTCTGTGATAGGCCAGCTCCTTTTGCCCCCTGCCTGCCTGTGGACCTCCCCCCTACAACCCTACTCCTGGTATTCTCACTTCACTTTCACTGGCTCTACATCCCACTGGGCCCCTGTCCTCAGTCTGTGCTTAGAAATCCTCTCAGAAGGAATGCTGGGAATTTAGTCCATCCCAGCATGACTTAACCGGCACTGGGTAGCCTCTGGCTGTGTTCACTTTAAGTGCAGGGTTCTCAACTTCATTGTTATTAATCTTTGGAGCCAAAACAACAACAACAACAACAACAACAACAAAAAACAAACAACAACAAAAAAAACCCTTAAGGCTCTATATGGCAGGCCAGCAGCCCACACCCAGGGTGACACCCAAATGCGACTCTAGACATCGCAGCTTTTTGCTCAGTGGCCAAATTGCCCTCAGTTGAGAATTAATGTTCTAATCAGAGGCCGGAAACAGAGTGTATACACGTATATTTACCGGGCCAGACATGAGAAGGTAGCTCCAGGCTCAATTAACATTTGGCTTTTTGTTTCCCAGAAGGAAAATTACATCCCTGGAATGTTGCAGTGTCCTGCTAGGAAATTGAATCTGTTCGATCAATTAAACCAACGTGAATTGAATTCCTACAGTGTGTGTCGGGCAGAGGGCCAGCTGCTTCAGTAGGAGGAGGAAGCTGGGCGTGACTTGGTCCCCATGGAGTTCTTTTAAACAGTTGCCTTAATGATGATCGACCTGGAGGGAGGAGAGTGTGAGTTGACTGGGGCTCCTCAGCCAGGAGGCGGGATTACATGTGTGGGGAAACAATTAAGATCATTTCAGAGGTCTCATTCTCAGTAAGTTTAGGTTAAGAATTGGATTTTAAACCAGAGACTGGAAAGGATTTGGAATATTCAGAGCGCAACGAGTGACTAGAGTTTGAAGCACAGATATAAGGTACCCTACAGGTGCCTTGTGGAGAGTGTCACAAAACATCACAGCGTATTCCTTAAACATGCCCAGCAAAAAAATAAATCATGTAATGTTGTAAGGAAAAGAGCTAAAAGCTGGGTCGGTTTGTAGTTTTCCCACTGCATTGCACAGGACACAAGGCTATATGAAGATGCTTTGGGGGACCCCAGGTTAAAGGTCTTCGATATGGCAGGGCTCTATGGCGTGAGTTCCATAGTAGCACCAGCGTTATAGTGAGGTAATGCCATCCTTGAGGTGCTGGGGTGTGAGGTTCTAAGGCTGACTCGTGGGTTTAAATGTCTTTGAGGTGAAAACCAACCATGAGAATCTGTTCCTGAGGGTGCTTGAGGCACAGTGCCCCTCGGTTCCCCCAGCATCCGAAAACAACCATCATTCATTCACCAGCAGCAGATGAGGGAGCTGGGTTGAAAGCCTGTAAGCCCTGAGGTCACTTCCCCTCTAGTTAGAGACACTCATTACCTGGAGCCTCCAGATGCTGAGAGTCACAGCATCACTTGCCCATCCAGAGTTAACACTGGCCAATCACTGTGCGTAAAGCAAGGCTTCTTTCTCTAGTATTTACTGAATCCTCCCTCCTTTCCCTCTCTCTCTCCCTTCCTCCTCCCCCCTCCTTTCCTCCATCCTCTCCTTTCTTCCCTTCTCCATATTGCCTCCCTCCCAGCCTCCTCTTTTGGCAAGCCCATGCACAGTTGCTATTGTTGATATTGCTGAATGTTAAATGTGCATGCAACTCCATGGCTCTGTAGGATTCCACGGCCCTGTGTGCAGCATAAGTAATTTCAAATCAAGACAAGGCTGATCAATTTAAAATAGTCTAAAAGCCATGTCTCTAATTGAACCCCTTCTTCTTCTGTCTAATGGGGACAGAGTTTCCAGAAGTCAGATGACTTACTCAGGGGTCACGGAAAGCTAATGACAGAGACAGGAGGACCGGACAGACCTCACACACTCTGCCAGATGGTCTTGCCTGCCTTCCCTGCACCCACCCCCGCCCAACCATCATTGACATTCATGCTACAGTGCTGCGAGTATCCAGCAATTTCTGCTCGGGGACTTTGGTTTAATGAAGCCACTGTTCAGCGTTTACGTGACTTCTGGTCAGCATTAATGTCAATGCTCAAGGAACAAAGGTATCCTAAGGTCTGGAAGGAGTCCAGGTTCGGGCAGCCTATCCACTCTCTCTTTCAGGAATTTCTCTTGTGACCTTCAGGCTGTTCTGAAGACCCTTGGCTCAACCACCCTAGTGCAATGTATTCTCAGAGAATTAGTTCCTTCTTGCTCTCTCTAGCCTTCCTCTAGCTCCTCTGCTCTCCCGCCCCAACCCCCACCCTTCTCTCTGATTCCTCTGTCTCTTCCTTCTCCTCTTCCTTCTTTCTCCTATCTCCCCATCACTTCTTTTCCTTATTTCTTCTTTATCCTTTCTCCCCATCTCTCTTTCCTTTGCTCCCCTTCAATTTCTTCCCCCTTCTCTCTCCATCTCTATCTCCTTCCTCTTCCCCACCTCATTCCCCTTTTTTCTCTCTCCTCTGTTTTCTCTTCCCAGTTGTCTACTCTTTTCACTGAGAGCTGGCCACCCTGTCACTTAAGCACCTTTGTCTAGAATATTCCAAAGTTCTAAATTCCAGAGGGAAGGGAGCTACGCAGAGCAGCCTACGACACTTTGAAAGTATATTCTCAAAATGGACGGGACAGAGCTTAGCAACCTAGTGTGCCTGGAACCTACCTGAGATGTTCACAGACACCCATCAAGGCTCAGGATTTCTCACAAGAGCATCATTCTGCTGGCCATCACTAAGACATCAATATCTATAGATGCTCACCTCAGAGTGTTGTGACCGGAGAGGACACATTGGCTTAGGGTATGGTGAATGAAAAAATGGGGGTGACTGAAGATCATAATGAAAGGTCCTATCTGTCCTGGAGGAGAGTAGGTATCAGAGTAGGTATCTGGACTTAGCCTGTGTGTAGCTGCAGAGCATAGGTTGAGGGTGTAGAAGGCAGATAACTGTGCAGGGTGTCACTAATGATGAGATCCTTCTGCTTGACCAGGGAAGAACAGAGCAACACACTATATCCCAGACATTCTGCTGCTTTGGGGATTTTAAGTTAAATAGTAATGCTTGACTTTTAGAGAAAATGGTTCCTCCGATTAAATCTTACTATAGACGTGACTTGGGAAATGAACCACTCCGCTGAGAATCTCCCAAACAAGGAACTCACCTCTGTGACCTTCCAAACAGACTTTGTTGGCATTGTCCCTAGGGCCAAGGTGAGAAATCAGCTCTGCAAAAACTGTGTCACCACCTTGTCTTTCCATGGGCATCTTATGTAAAGGAGCACAAAGCCCTTATAACCTGATTTCCAGGCATCCAACACTCTGTCTTAAAGAAAACACAGTTTAGTTGAGTTTTGCTTATCCACTTTCCATAAGGGCTCCTGGGAAGCCATTCAGGGTCTACCCTGTGAATCTCTTTTCATCTTGTGGTGTTGCCGAGTGGCTTCCGAGGACCTCTTGTCTTTTGTCATCTCCATCTGTGTTCATATCCGGTCTAAGTGCTACACTTGGGGAAGATGGGGTTTCACTGAAGTGTGTAAGGACTGTGTGCTAGAAACAGAGGCTCTAGAGGCCCAGGAACCAGCCCTTTATCAGTTAGCACTGCCTTGAGAGTGCCCAGGTAGTCTGAGAATTGGCAAAGTTTAAGACGCAGATGGACTAAAAGAAAGCCTTGTGGGGAACTGACTAGCTGAAGCTGGACAGGTTCCCAGAGCACAGGAAGCTGCCCACGTATCTGCCCTATTGTCCAGGATGACACTTCTTTAAGCTTGACTAAAGCTCCACTCATGGTGCTGGAGAGATGGCTCAGTGGTTAAGAGCACCAACTGCTCTCCCTGAGGTCCCGAGTTCAATTCCCAGCAACCACATGGTGGGTCACAACCATCTGTAATGGGATCTAGTGCTGCCTTCTGGTGTGTCTGAAGAGAGCAATATATTACTCATATAAATAAAATAAATAAATCTTTTTTAAAGGGTGGGGGAGAGTTAAAGATTTAGCTAAGTTGTAGAGCACTTGCCTAGCAAGTGCAAGGTCCTGGGTTCAGTCCTCATTTCTGGGTGAAAAAAAAAAAAAGAAAGAGAGAGAGAGAGAGAGAGAGAGAGAGAGAGAGAGAGAGAGAGAGAGAGAGAGAAAGCTACACTCATGATGATGATTGGGGCAGCTCTGATAAAGTTCTAGAAATGATGGTGCATTTTCGTGGGGGAGTCATAAAAGCATGATAATGCCTACTGGGTTGTCGACATTGTAGACCCACCATAGCACCTTAGCAAGCTATCCACATGGGCTACCCAGGACGACCCTTGAATTATAGTGAATCTAATTCTCAGCAGACACCCCATGGCCTCCCTGGGGTGTAAGAAGCCCAGTTTGAGAATGTCCCCCACTCCCTGTGTGGCTGCAGAATCTTCAGCCACAGGTCTGCAGTTGTCTGTAGTTCCTGCCCCTCAGTCCATACGGCCGGTTCTGTCTTCTTGTGTCTCGATGACATCCTTTCAGGTGTGATGGACAGGGACCAGGACGGACTGGTCTCTCTGGAAACCAGTCCTTTCTCCACCAAGGTAGGTTTTAAAAACATGTCTGAACCTCAAAATGGCATTGTCTCAGCGGAGGGAGGTCTTTGTCCCACCGATGCTCAACAGCACCACGCCCTTAATTCCTTCTATAGCCTCAGGTAGTGGCCTGTTCTCTGCATGCTCTAATCTTTCTGTATCTCAAGTGCCAAGGCCCTGGGCAATCTACACATACGTGAGAGAGGGGTGATTGTTTTCTTTCTTATTTCAATGTGCATGTGCTGTGCATGCGTATCTTTGCATGTATACGGGCCCCCGCATGTGTCTATGGAGCCCTGAAGCTGACGTGGGGAATAATCTTCAATTGCTTGCCCACCTTATTCATTGAGGGAGCACCTCTTAGTCAGACCCAGGGCTCACCCAATGTGACAACTCCTCCTCACTAACCTGCTCTGGGAACTCCTCATCTCCATCCCCAAGGTCACCCAAGGTCACAACTGCAAGCATGCTGTCATGCCCATCCAGCATTGAGATAGGTTCTGAGAGAGGTCCTCACATGGGAAGGGCAAGTATTGTGGAGTCATCTCCCCCACCGCTGACTTGTACGTGTGCTTTAAATCATCCTCTCTGGAATGAGGGATTCTTGCTGCAGCTTTTTTTCTTTTCTTTTTTTTTTTTTTTTAATAATAACCTCTGCATCTCCGAGTCTGTCTTGCCTCTTCTTCTGGATGGAAACATTCTTCCTTTGTTTCACAGATGCCGCTGGCACCTCTTCATTCAGAATTCTAAAAGACCTTCCCTAATCCCTCTCTTGCTAGCTGTCCTCCAATCCACCCATTATAGGTTCCATCACGGATAGGCATTCTGGTGCCTTCATCTGATTTCCTCATCAGAGGATGAAGGGCGCCTGAGCACTTAGTGACGTCTCTCTCTTCAGCACCTGGAACAACACCACAACACATAAACACTTAATACTGGTCAAATTCAAATGTGAAAATATATAACTTTTACAAATAATACGAGAAAACCATCTTCAGGAATTAATTTAGGAAAGAAGTCTCAGATTACAAACCAAATAAACCTGCTGGACCCGGGCGTTATCAAAACTAAAGCCTTTTAAGATCAATTAATAATAGTTTTTGAAAAGATGAATTTTTACATATGTCTCTCTGTAGGCCTCTATGGGTAGCTGCATATGAGTGTAATGCCCACAGAGGCCAGAAGAGGGCATCAGATTCTCCCTGAAGCTGGAGTTATAGGAGGTTGTGAGTCACCTGATAGGGGTGTTGGGAACTGAACCCTGGCCCTCTGAGGTGGGTGGTGGAGGAATAGACCCACCAGAGCAAGTTTAAGAGAGAAGGAGATGGTGTCTATCAAAAGAACAAAGTGGTAGAAGCCTGGGTGTATTTTGGACACAGGTGTGACATGACATGTTTGTCAGCCTGTTAATATTTATGACCCATTCTACCAAAGCAGCCAGCAGAGCAGCCAATCCATCCAAGACTTCCCTCCCCGGAACAGTTCTGTTTTGTGGGGTGATCAGCCCTGAAAAGCAAAATCGAGAACAATTACTGAAGAACGGCATGCTTCTGGCTTGCAAATCTTCATAGTTGGTGAAATAATCGGGATTCTGTATTTGTTTTCTTTAACAGATTGCCCAGACTGGCAGGAGAGCCAGGTCATTTATCACTGAACGTTCATAATAAATACGCTCATGTCCCGAGCCTCGAAAGATCTCTGGCTGCTCCCAGATTCCATGGGCATCTTTCTAAAATTCTGCGCTTCTCCTTAGAAATACCAGATCTGAACTCCTGGACTCCAGAGAGCTCTGGGTCTCTGCTGTTTCGTAGAGAACTACCTTTTCTCCAGAACTGGAGAAATACTGGAAGGGTTTGTAGATAAGGGAGGTCAGGGTGGTTTAATTTGAACTTCGCTCACTGGCTGCTTCAGGATATCAACACGTCTCAGCCCTATGCGGGCTTGGTTTCCCCTTCTGCTGAGTAGGGTCTCTAATTCCTTCTAGAACAGTCTTCTCAGTTGACTTTGAGGATTGTAGAAGGAAAGGACTGTCTTGTGGTGTGATGGCCAGCAAGCTCATTTTTTTAATGGTACCAGAATACTCCAGCATGGTTAAAAGGGAAGGCTTAAATAGTGATGAGAGGTAGCCTGGCGTGGTGGCGCACACCTTTAATCCCAGCACTTGGAAGACAGAGGCAGGCAGATTTCTGAGTTTGAGGCCAGCCTGGTCTACAAAGTGAGTTCCAGGACAGCCAGAGCTATACAGAAAAACCCTGTCTCGAAAAACAACAACAACAAAAACAAAACAAAAAAATAGTGATGAGACATCATCTAACAGCATATCGGAGTTAGAATGTACGGTCCCTCTTGACCCAACCACCACTCCAGCTATATGCCAGCCTCACCTGAAGCAGAGAGCGAGCAACGTGCGCGTGATCTTCCAGCGTAGCGTTTTTGACCTATTTTAACTGCAGAGCCCATGGTACCCATTCCTAACTGGCTTTAATTTCTCAACTAGTCAAAATGATGTGCCTTTGTCCTTTGTCTTTTATTTGTATTAGCATATATTAATTATTCATACTGTGCCTTATTATAGCATTTTCATGTGTATGTGTAGTGTATTTTGATCATCTCTCTACTCATCACTCTCTTGTCCCCCCCTCCCCCACACCCCTGCTGATCTGCTTCCAAGTAAGCTTCCTTCACACCTCCATCCCCTCCTGCCCTTTTCCCTCAAGAGGTAGGGTTGTTAAAAAGACCATAGGGCAGTGAAGTACTTAATAGAATGTACATGCACCTTACCAGTGCTACACCAACGAAGAAAAACGACTTTTCCTCCCCCAGTGACCGGCCCCTGGTTGTAAATCCTTAGGGATGGGCGGGGCCTCCTTAACTCCTCCCTAACTCCTCGACCAGATTACTGTGGTCAGCACAGCTGCAGGGGAGCACTAGGGTGCAAAGCCTTTTCAAACCAGGAGGGACAATGTCCCCATCCCTCCTTCCTCCAGTTCTTCCGTTCTTTCGGCCCCTTCTGCATGCTCAGAACGACGTTTCCAAAGTTTATGTTTAAGTGACTACGTAAGGCAGTAGATGTCATTAGGTATTTTTGGACAAGGTGTAGTTTTAGTAGGGTCCCACAATGTTTCTAAATGCTCCTAAACCCCCACCCTATATAAGCTCCCATTCACACAATACACATCCTTCCTCGACACCTATTTTTTACTCTTGCTTAGGATTTACCCACAATCAGGCACGCGCGCGCGCGCGCGCGCACACACACACACACACACACACACATGCACATCATAAAGGGTCAGTGAGGATTCCCATATGAGAAAGCATGCTGATTGTTTTTCTGTGTGTAGGCCACGGCACCTAATATTATATACTTTCTAGACCCATCCATTCATATCCGCTCCACATCCTCCTCCCTCCGCCCCACCTCACACCCCCCACCCCCCCCCCGCGCGCAAAATTTTGCTCTTTCCCAAGAGAGTCGTAGGCGACAGTCCCGATATGCCCACTAGGTGGCGCTAGCAGACCAGCTTGTGACACGTGTTCGCCCTGCCCCCTCCCAAGAGGCACCCGCCCTTCACTCTTTCCCTTCTAGGGCTTCCTGGGACCTTTGCTTTCCAGCCTTTGCTTCCTTTCTTCCACCTTAAGAGCTCCTGCTCTGGGCGTAGGCCAAGGCTGCAGGCCTCCTGGCTGCTTGTATGAAATGCACCTCCCCGGGGCAACCCACTAGCCCTGCTGTGGTCTTCCTTGTTAGTTGAATAGAAGACATTGCTTGCTTAAGCTCTTTTGCTTTTATATAAAACGACAGAAACCTATTTATAAATTTAACCTATAAAATAAATTTATAAACACAAAGAAAAAAAAAAAAACCAGATCTCAGGCCCTCTCATGTCACCGGGAGCTGTAATGGAGACCATGATTCCATCTATTCCGTATCCTTACATATGCAGAGATTAATGGCTGGATGGGCAGATAAACACACGGCAGATGGGTATGGCACTTTATGACAGTGAAATCTGACTTCTATAAAGACAATTTATAGTGCATCTATTTGTGAAAGTCACACACTCCTTTTTTATTTATAGTTAGAACATTAAGAATTCAAAATACACTTGCTGTGTTTCACAAAACAAACAACCACTACGTGTGTGTGTGTGTGTGTGTGTGTGTGTGTGTGTGTGTGTTCCTCTATTCATCTATCCATGGACCATTAGGTTGGTTCCATATTGCTATTGTCAATAATGCTGCAGGGCATGTGGGAACACACATATCTTGTTTACACAGTAATTTCATTTCTTTGGATATATATTCCGATGTGGGGATGCTAGCTTGTATGATCATTCTATTTTTAACGTCTCAAGAAGCCTCCATATGCTTTCCATCATGGCTGGGCTAATTTACATCATTCAGCCCTAACATAAGAAAGGAAATCCTGACGCTGGAGAGAGACACTGCGGATGATGTGCGAGTTAGGTCGGATGCAGAGAAAAACAATTCCATGTGGTGTATCCTAGAAGCTGGGCTGTGGATGAGAATGGGGTGACATTCATTAACACTTTAAATAAAAGCCATTTATATGGCTGCTGAAAGAGGGGGGATCGGTCTTCTCCAGGGAAGAACCTCCCGATAAGTAGCCAGCCCTAAATACATGCACATGAATGTATACACTAAATTAACTCAGCAAATCTTGTATGTGCACCTGTGGGTATAACAATAATTAAAGAAGTTCTCTAGTTATCCGGGGATGTCCAATGCTTGGTACCTACATCAGGAAACCAGAGAGATAGGCTGGATGGCACAGTGGTTAAGAGCTCTGGCTGGCTCCTCTTGTAGAGGACCCAGGTCGCATTCTCAGCATCTATATGGCAGCTCACAGCCATCTGTAACTCCAGTTCCCAGTAACCCTGGGCCTTTTTTGGCTTTCTTGGACACTAGGAATACATAATGGTACATAGGCATGCATGCAGACAAAACACTCGTATACATAAACTCATAAAAAAAATCCGAAATAAATTTTAAAAGAGATCTGAAAGGCCCGAGAGCAAATCTGCATGTGAGATGCCTAAGGCTTCTTGAAGCTGTTAACAGGAGGACAGGTTTGCTTTTGTTTTTTAACCAATGCATTCTTCCAGAGGCTGCACCGAGCTGATGGATCGACACAAGTCACGGGCTTTGGTGGTGTAGCCGCACTGCGTTCCGTGGCTCGTGGGACCACGGCAGAATGGGAATGTTTGTAGCCTTCCTTCACGGACACAGGTTCAGACCCTCATGGGCTGCTTCCCAGCTGTGTTGTCTCAGCAAAAAAAAAAAAAAAAAAAAAAAAAAAAAAAAAATGACAATTGCATTTCTCTTTTGCATTTAGTACCTATAGCTTTTAATATAAATTCCAAAAAATAAATAAAAAAAATAAAAAAAAAAAAAAAAACAAAAACAGCAAAAAAAAAAAAAAAAAAAAAAAAAAAAAAAACCCGGACCAATTGTTCTGCATTCAGAGCTGCTCAACTCTATAATGAACTTGCAATTTACTTGGCAGTGTATCGGAGCCGCTGGAGGCAGCGGGCGATGGTTTATGTTAGAATGCCCCCCAAGAGCCTCCCAAGGAAGCCTCTGCTGCCATTTCAGCAAGAAACCAAAGAGAAGCAAGAAAGCGTGATGTTGACATCTAGGAAGGGGGTTCAGTGATGGCAGCCAAAGCCACTGCAATTCTGGCACTGAAAATACAGCAGCAGAGGGGTGAACCCACTGCAGTGCCTTCCTTGACCTGCAGGGACAGAGTACGCAGAGCAAGAATAATGGAGGACCAGAGCTGGAATTTCTTAAAAAAAATTAAGATTTTTATTTAGTGTGTGCAAGGGCCTATGTGACACAGTGTGCATGTGAGTTCAGAAAACAACTGTAGGCATCAGTTCCCACCACCTGCTTGTGGGTCCTGCCTGGGTTTCAAATCCAGGCATTCAGGCTTGGGCTTAGCGGCAAGTACTGGCACATCTTGCTGGCCCCAGAACTTGAGTTTTCATAGATTGTCAGTGTTGATCCGGGGCTTCACGACTGACAGACTTTAAACTTGAGCTTGCCTGATGGCAGAAAGAAACCGAATGCACAGTAACCATAGGTCTCTGGCCACAAGGGTAACACATGACCAGGAGGGGAGACTCAGTGTTACATCAGGAGGGTCACCCCCCAAATCTCCATGCCTCCTTAGAGGTTGTGTGTGTGGCCTGCTGTACCAGGGCCTTAAGAAGAAGTGTATATAAGCCGTCCCAGAGACTACCGTATTCACACTTCACACTAGCCCAGGGCCTTGTGTGCACACAGATTTCTCTGTGTTAGTTTAAAAGACTCCCACTGAAGTTTCTTTTTCTTACATCCGCCGCAATATCTGAAGCCAAGGGGATGCATGGATAGATTAGTGAAATGGCTCAGCAGGTACCCGAGCCTGATGTCCCTAGCTCTACCCCTGGGACAAACAGGGTGGAAAAGATTAGAACGGATCCCTGTAAGCTGTCCTCTGACCTCTTCACAGGTGCTATGGCATGTGCCATCTCTCTAAGCAGAGAGCGCACGGGTCATTTAGGGTCCATCGGAATATCGGAAGTAGCCATAAAGGAAAGCTTGCTCCCTCTCCCACTAAAGCAATCAGTGTGATGTCTCCTTCCCAAGTGTATGAGTCTTGTGGTCATCGCGGCCTAACAGCACGACTCTCCTTGGAAAAAACCATCTCTGCGTCTGTGCTTGGCCACAGTACCATGGGGTTTAAATCAACAAAGCTACCATACAGGGTGGGTGCTGGAGAGATGACTCGGAGGTTAAGATTATTGGATGCTCTTGAAGAGGACCCAAGTTCAATTCCCATGGTGGCTCACAACAATCTTTAACTCCAGCTCCAGGGAATCAGATACCCTCCTCTGGCTTCCACAGGCACCAGGAATGCATGTGATGTATACACACACACACACACACACACACACTCACACATGCACACACACAGACAAAATACCTGTACACATAAAATTTTTTTTAATTAAAATTAAAAGATTGCATAGATCTTATTCAATCGGCACACATTATCCTCCTGAACACTGGCTCCCACTACCTGGAGGGAGATGATTACTGATAATCATATATATGGCACATTCTTGTCCTGATAACTTTAAAAAAAAAAAAAATCAAATCACCACCGTTGCTGTTACGAAGCATATGGTGGCGCTGGCTTACTGGTGTGCCATAAAGAAGCTTTAGATGCAATGCTTTAAAAGTTGACAGTCATTTGTCACCACCCAGCTGGTGTCTGGTCAGCAGGGGTAGTGGCCAAGCTGTGAGCCCATCTGGGTAGCTCCACTGGGCTCCTCTGGGTCCTGGGTCTCATTTTTCTCCTGGGAGCCAAGCTCATCCTGTTGTGTTCTTACCCTTAAGGGCACCGTGAGCTCTGTCGTCTAAGCATTACAGCCATTACCGTCTTCAGGGCAGCTCATCCACAAGACACCCTCGACATATAGACATTCCCTCATAGCAGGAGGCAGTGTGGGGGAGGGTTTTTAGACTTTCATCTGAGGTCTCAGCCACTCCCTCTGTGTTTCACTCAGTTGGATAGACTTCTGCCCCAGCTGCACGCCACTTCTAGGGTTCTTTAGTCAACCGGACCAGAGTCTTTCTCCACCTGTGCTGCTGTGGGAACTTTGTCTACGGTGGCAGAGTGCTTTTCAGTGACGTGATGCTTAGGGGCTCACCCATGCTCCTGTAAGGAACCCCCAGATCATGCTTCTGCGTATAACCCCTCGATCACGTGATCATGTTTTTTTCTGTGGAAGCCCAAGGAGTCCATCCCTTCACTAAGCTGAGCTTGGATGAAGCTTTTACTTCGATTTGTCACTGACGTCCTGTCTGGAGTAAGCTGACATATCTTTGATGAGCCCCCAGTAAAAGTCACCGTGGTGCTTGGGATGAGAACGATCGCCATAGGCTCATATGTTTGAATGCTTCGTCATCGCGGAGTGGCACTACTCAGGATTAAGTTGTGTGTCCTTGTTGAGGTAGGTGTGGCCTTGTTGGAGGAAGTGTGACATTGGGGATGATGGGCTTTGAGATGCCAAGAGCCCAAACATGGCCAAGTAGTTCTCTCTCTCTCCTTATTGCCTGCAGATCTGGATGTGTAATTCTTAGCTCCTTCTCCAGCACCACGCCTGCCTGCACGCTGCCGTGCTCCCTGCCATGGTGATAATGGGCTAAACCCTTGAAAAATGTAAGCAAGCCCCAGTTAAATGCTCTCCTTTATAAGAGTTGCTGTGATCCTGTTGTCTCTTCACGGCAATAGAATGCTGACCCAGATAGCCACGCAGCAGAGGGTGAACAGAAAATCTTTTAAGTTTGTTAGAGGGCAGGTTCAGAAAGCCACACATTCCCACTACCAAACAAGCCACGTGGTGGAACCAAAAGCTCAGGGTTGGGACCTGAGTCTTGGTCCTGGGGAGGCCACGACTAAGGAACGGAGAACTGAGGTCAACTCTGACTACAGGACCTTTTGCAAGACGCCTCCCCCACATTACTGTGACCCTTCTCAGGCAGATGTTCGTGGCTCAGGGATCCTTTTATTCCATTGAGACATTCGTTGCTTAGTTGACTCCCATTGGAATTCGGGAAAACATCAAGGATGACTGAGTGAATATTCATTTTGGTTTGTGCCCGTGTCTGCTTACTTCCAGGGGTGATTTATTAAAAGAGGTTGCTAGACCATGGTGCATATACAATGCTAAGCCATCTGCTCAGCGTGAACAAACTTCTATGCAGAAAATATGTGGGAACTTCCTTTGAGACAGCGACAGAGATGCTCACCTCATTGCCCCTTCACTGATAGAGGGCCATCGCTTTATTTTAAAAATAACTTTATTAACTGGGTAGATAGGAGATGCTATGGAGTTTAAACTTTTATTTTGTTGATTCCTGGAGATACAAGGATATGCTTATTCTCCTGTGAATAAGCCATATGTTGAAACTATCTTAAGATTATGTATAATGGCTTCCTGGTTGACAGTGCCATCCAGCCATTTATCTATTTATTCCACATACAGCTCCACTCCCCGGATCTTGAAGAGATAACAACATGGACACAAATCCCCACATCTGTGTAATTTGCATGCTAATGGAAGGTGAGAGACAATAAAAAGCAACCAATAAATAAAATATGTAGATGGTGAGAGTGAGGAACGGCTAAGGAGGGGAATGAAGTGGGAGACGGGAGACATCACTTTGATGGGACAAGATGGGTTTTCAGCTAAGTTTTCCAAGAAAATGGCAAAGTTAAATATATGTATTCAGGAGCAAACTGTGTGCCCAGGGAGAGCTACAGCAGAGGGGTGGGGGGAGTGTGTGGAATTCTTCATCTCAGTGACCTAAACCTGACAAAACAATCTAAGGCAAAGAGGATTTATCGTTTTATGCAGATCGGTCCATTGCGGCAGGAGCATCTTGGCACAGAGCAGTTAATCACAGCAACCAGGAACAAGAAAAGGGGCCTTTCTTAGCTTTCTGTACCTGTGATAAAAATGATGACCCAAAATAATTGAGGTGGAGGGATGGCTGGTAATTACATCATACACACAGTCACTGTATACTACTGAGCAAAGCCAGGGCAGGAACTAACGGTAAGAAACGAGGAGGCAGGAGCTGAAGCTGAGGCCATGGAGGGATGCTGCTTACTGGCTTGCTCCCCATGGCTTCCTCAGTCTGCTTTCTTATACCATTCAGGACCACTGTCCAGGGATGGCACTACCCACAGTGCGTTGGAACCTCCCACATCAATTATTAATTTTAAAAATGTCCTACAGGTTTGTCAACAAGCCAATCTAATGGTAGTGTTTGCTCGGTTGACGTACCCTCTTCCCAGATCGCCATAGCTTGTGTAAGTTGACACAAAACTTGCCACAGACAACTGCAAGGAATAAGGCTACAGGAAGAAGTCTGCAAAAGATATACGCCCAAGAACATTCCTCCACTCTCCCCCACCACACACACCAGAGACCTCCATAGAGCTAGGCCCCACCTTCTGCCTTCATCACGTCCTAATAAAGGCATCATATTGTGAATCCACAAAGGGGTTGATCTATTCTTCCAGGCAGAGCCCTCATGATTTAAATTGTGATAGAAATCCCATCACAGACACACTCAGAGGCTTGCTGTATAGATCTCCTAGGTGCCTCTTAATCCAGTCAAGGTGACCAGAGAGATGACCTATCGCAGAGAGCTAGCATGTGTCAGAATCCCAAGGTGTGGAGGCATCTGCTTTGTTGTAAGAAGCCGCTTGATAGGATGGAGAGGATCTTGAACCATGGCCAGGGAATCACAGAGGGGAGGGAGGGATGGTTGGTCAGTGAAGATCACATTAGAGTCTTTATTTGGTAAAACCTTCCCCTTCATGTGAAAGGAGGCTAGAGAGGGAGGACAAAGTCTCTCTTTATGTAATTATTAATTGTATGTAATTATTAATCCATACTATGTAATTTCAGTGGGGTTGCAATGACTGTGGGGTCAACTGAAGACAACAAGAATGACAGAAAAACATGGCTTAAGGATGGATGTTTCCAGGTAACGGAGAAGAGGATGAGAGCTGGGGCCAGGGACTAAGTTTTGGAGGTAAGATGTTGCTGCATTCCGGAATGTCGATGTGAGACTGGCTAGGAAGCATCATAAATGAGGAGCCCGGCAGGATGTAATGGCTTTTGTTGTTTTCCTGTACTGGAAACTGAATCCAGGACCCTGTCCAAGCCGGGCCAACTCCCGACCACCGAGCTATTCCCCCAACTCTCTTTCCACTTTCCATCTGGAGGCAGAGTTTTACTAAGTAGCCAAGGTTGGCCTCGGACTCTCTCTGAAGCTCAGGTTAGACATGAGCTTGCAGTGCCCCACCTCAGCTCTCAATGACCTGAGACCACAAGCTGGTAAGAAATTTGTCATGAGAAACAGAAAGGGTAAAGTTATAGTTGAATGTCCCCAGAACATTCACAGCTTTAATTCCTTTGGTCAGGATTGGAGGGTGGCCATCCACACCAGGGGCCAGGCAATCAACGCTTAAGGGCTAAATCCCACCCACATTCTATTGCATTCAACTATGTCTGTTCCACTGGGCACTGGCTATGGCTGACTTTAACTACAAGGGAAGAACTGAGTGACCTCAACAAGGATGGATGACTCCGGGTCTCTTTTAAGTTCTTGATTTACAGATTGAATTGTAATTTTTTTATGCGCTAGTGATTTAATATAAAACAAATATTATTTATGAAAACCAGAAACAGGAGAGAAAAGACATCTCCGACTAGAAGAAAATGGCTCCCATTTATTTGTCTTTGGGACGGCAGATTCCCAAATGAGAAATAACCCCCAATTTTCTCTTCTTTTCTTGTAGCCATAATGCCTGCAGTGTGTTATATATTAATATATGCTTGTCTAGAGCTTCATCTGATAAAATAACTTGTATAATTTTCTCCCCGTGGAAGTGAGGAGACATAATAACCACAGAGCTGGATAACAGCACCTCCGCCCCATCGCTGGCGGCCACCTGCTGCCCTAAGGCAGATGCTGAAGTCACCCAGTTCAAGTCTCCCTCCGTCTCTGAAGGTTCATTCTTTATCAAGAGTTACTGGATTCATTCCCAGCAGAGAACAAAGAGGATGACCCGTGCCCTGAGACTTTCTGCTGGCAAGGAAAAGTGAAAATAGTCCCTGTAACCTAACAGAGAGGGGACACAATGCTCAAAGACTTGGTGGCTGTGAGGTCTCCTGTCGGAGTGGGGCAAGGGTTGCTGCAGGCAGCGCTGGGCGCGGTGATGTGAACAGTGAAGCAGGAGCAAGGCTTCTGGAGGAAGGCGTTTGGTGGCAGTTTCCTCTGAAATGGAAACGTTTTCTATGAGAGAGAGGGGTTGCCCCTGTGACTCGGGAGGAAGCAAGCCTCACATACCTGGGAAAGCTAAGACTTGGGAGGCCCTCCCTCCCTAGGCCTTACAGGGGAACAATGGCTCCGGCAGCAGACTGCCCACCAGGCTGCAGGCAGGGGATTCTCAGAACCAAGGATCTGCATGCGAGCTGCCCAGAGAGCTCCAGGCCTGCAGCTTTTGAGAATCTTCACTCCTGTTTTGATGGGCTTCTCAGCAATGTGAGAGATTTTGAGTCAACCCGACCCTGGTCAGTAAGTAACTCTGACAAGAAATTATGGGTTCACCAAGTTGAACTTTGGCATTTCTGCATGTGTGCATGTGTGTGTGTGTGTACAAGTTAGTGTGTGTGTACGTGTGTGTGTGCATGAGTGTGTGCATGTGTGCATATGAGTGTGCACATGAGTTAGTGCATGTGTCCATGTGTGTGTGCACATGTGTGTGCATGTATGTGTGCATGAGTTACTGCATGTGTATATGTATATGTGCATGTGTGTATATGAGTGTGTGTGAGCATGTGCATGTGTTTGTGTGTGTGCGCACACGTGTGTACAGTTACTTTGTAACTCCAGGTCATAAAGTGGCTTAAACAACTCCCAGGGAAGTCTCAAACAGGCACCTTGACCTTCACAAGGGATTGCATGGTGAAGCTGGTAAGAAGGCTCCTTTTACATTAGTAGTCCTGTACATGATTAAATAAGAAGCCTTTAAGCACATTTCTTCCCATGGAGATTTGTGTTTCCTAGTCCACAAAGGCTCCATCCTGTCCAGGAGGAAGGAGCATTCTGGCTACTGTGGTAGTTTTTCAGGATGATGAGTGGCTTAGAGTTTGGAACTGTCCTCCTGTGAGGCAGACAGCGGGCCTGGCTTTGAGGCTCCTTCTCCTGAGGACAGACAGACATGACTCATCACTCAGGATGTTGTGCCATCCTTAAATGAACATGGGATTTGTGACCAGATCGTCTTCCCCTGTGGACACGTGTGACATTTAGGGACAGAGCAGAGAGGTGGCAGAGTGGAGGAGCAAGCATGTCCAGTGGGAGCCTGGTGACAGAATTTGTCAGCTACAAGTCGAAGGCGTCTTGAGAACTCATGACCGTGTCTGTGTCCTAAGGCTGGGGACACTGTAAGTCCCCAGGTACCTCTGTCCCACGAAGTCTGACCCCTACAGAACAGCCGCAGATAGGTTCAGTTCTATATTAATGTGGAGCATGGTTTGCTGAGGGTAGCCAACTAACCAAGTAGCTACCAGAGCAGTCTCTTCTGACCGCACAGGGAAGATCTTTAATTGAAGCCAACCGTTTGTCCGAGTAATTACAAACAAAGCGGAATGGAGCAATTCAACACGAACACAATTTGCTAATCTAACAGACCTCTGGACTGAGGTAGGCTCTGAAAACCCCAACCATCAACAGGATCTGACAGCCGGTATAGAAAAGGGAAGTGGTAACTTAATTGGCTACACAATAATTGGCTAATTGGTTACAGAGCCTCCCGAAATCAGCCAGAGCTCAGCCTCTGTGATTAAACTTGATATCGCTATGGTCTGCTGAGTGCAACAGATTAGACCAAATCAGAGGTAGGAAACAGGAAACTGTTCACATCTAAGGAGCCCTAGATATCTGACCTATGAAGAAGAGACAGAGTGATATTTGAGGGGACTCTGGCCAGCTCAAGCGTAGCAAGCATGGATCTGGCAGGCCTTGCCCTTCTCCCCGTTTATAATGATAACTATTAATACCCACTGAATATCTAACCCAGAGTCAGGAACAGTCTGTGCTAAGCAGCTCACCTGGTCTTCGTTAGTATCTGACCTTTTGCATTTAACCAGACTTTTCTGTGCATCTTCTATGTGCCAGATGTGAGTTAAATAATTATCCGGGGTGAAACAGTAGACAAAAGGATGTGGCCATGACTTTTTTTTGAGTAGTGGAGTCCCCCGCTCTCTGAATGATAAAATCACATTGTCAGTGGTAGAGAACGATCCCAAATCACTCACTCTCTTTAGCACAGCTCTCCCCTCTCTGTGTAGAGTTTAGAAAGAGAGGGAAGGGATGGTCCCTTCAGCCAGGTTTATGATGGGTGAGACCGCAAGCTGTGTGGTGATTGGCTCAAATTATAATGCTGTGCTTATGTGATACATTCATTTAACCTACCCTGTGCTTCACTCTTCCAGTGAGCTGGGGAGACACTCTGCCGTGTCTGAGGATGGAAAGGAGCATGCTAGGACAATGGACAGTGGATGTATAGAGAGATCAAGAGAAGGTAAAAATCTCCTAGTTCCAGAACTGGGGGCCATGGACTGTTTCTGCAGGAGCCACCGTGCCTGGACAATCGTAGCTACCGTCTCACCATCAAAAAACAAAAAAAAAAAAAAAAAAAAAAACCTTCTCTTTGCAGCAAATGGAGACCATCACAGAAAATCACAATTGGGTACAGTGCAAAGGAGAACCCAGACCCAAAGGATACACCTATATCAAAAATGCTACATCAGTGGCTCAGGGAATGTCTTAGAAGATGGGGCGGAGATTGTAAGAGCCAGACTGCCAGGCCGTCTGCTGTGCGACAGTCTCTCCTAGACTGTGACAATGGCAGTACCAGTGGATATGTTAACATGGAGAGGGGAATCTTCATGGTCTCATCCTTACACAAAGAACGACAGGCAAGGAATAACTGCTGGGAGTATTGTTAGCCTTTCCCAGGCATGAACCTCCCCACATTGGATGCCGTGATGGTTTGAATACGCTTGGCCCAGAGAGTGGCACTAGTAGGAGGTGTGGCCTTGTTGGAGGAAGTGTGTCACTGTGGGAGTGGGTGTCTTAGTCAGGGTTTCTATTCCTGCACAAACATCATGACCAAGAAGCAAGTTGGGGAGGAAAGGGTTTATTCCGCTTACATTTCCATACTGCTGTAGATCACCCAAGGATGCAGGACTGGAACTCAAACAGGTCAGAAAGCAGGAGCTGATGCAGAGGCCATGGCAGGATGTTCTTTACTGGCTTGCCTCCCCTGGCTTGCTCAGTCCACTCTCTTATAGAACCCAACATTACCAGCCCAGAGATGGCATCACCCACAAGGGAACCTCCCCCCTTGATCACTAATTGAGAAAATGCCTTACAGCTGGATCTCATGGAGGCATTTCCCCAACTGAAGCTCCTTTCTCTGTGATAACTCCAGCTGTGTCAAGTTGACACAAAACTATCCAGTACAGTGGGCAATTAGACAGACCCCCCTCTTAAGCACATGGGAGCCAGTCTTCTAGTGGCTTTCAGATGAAGATGTAGAACTCTCAGCAACTCCTGCACCATGCCTGCCTGGATGCTGCGATGCTCCCACCTTGATGATAATGGACTGAACCTCTGAACCTGTAAGCCAGCCCCAATTAAATGTTATCCTTTAGTTAGCCTTAGTCATGGTTTCTGTTCACAGCCGTAAAACCCTAAGACATCTGTCTAATGCAAAGCAAGCAGTCAGTCTTAAAAGCACACACACACGTGCAAACAACAAAAGCAGACTCAGTCGGTTGTGTGTGTTTGTGTTTATTATATATAATATAATATATATTGTACACATACTTGCATACATATAAACATAATATAATAAACAAAGAAGAAATAGCACCTTGAGAGTGGGGTCATGGGCATGATTGGAAGGAAGGATAAGTGATGATAGAATT
Organism: Mus pahari; assembly: GCF_900095145.1. Classification (NCBI taxonomy): domain Eukaryota; kingdom Metazoa; phylum Chordata; class Mammalia; order Rodentia; family Muridae; genus Mus; species Mus pahari. The sequence continues at coordinate 16,827,145 of NC_034612.1, read as the reverse complement.
TTATTTCAATTCAAAATGTAATTAAATTAAAATAAAATAAAAAATGAAAAAAGCATGTGGAAAGCTACAGCCAAGGAACTCTGGCCATGGTGGCCCTGACAGTTCCTGGGAAGTACCAAGACTCGAAGGTCAAGCTTCCTGATTGACTGTTGATCAGCTGGTCAGTAGAAACACTGAGATTCTCAGAGCATGGATAGTTAAGATTCTGAGTTTGTGGACAACCCCACAGTTGCCTTTATACTCAAAAACCCAGGGCTCCTAAATCCAGAGGAATTCAAGTTGCCATCTGAAAAGAGCAGAAGCTTCATTCACCTCCCTGGGATGCCCTGTGTCTTCCAAAAACAGAGGTGAAGCGTGTCTTTGAGGATAGAGCCACAGTTGTTTTCAAGAGAGCGAGAGTGGCAGGTGCTGGTAGGTATAATCAGGAGGGAAAGTTGTTAGAGTCAATTATGGAAACAGGTGCGTGGCTCCTTGGTTCTGCTCTGCATAGGAGTGTTGGTTTCGTCTCTAATTGAGGCTGACAACCTAAATGATGGTTCCACTTTAAGTTAGGCAGTTAAGTGGATTTGGCCCACTGCATGTTAAGCTGGGTTCCCAGTATCCCAAGGAGCAGATGAGAGAGACAGAATCACAAGGTCATTTCCAACTGTGAGGAGCCCATAGAGCTTACGGACCTCAGACCACATTCCAGCCTTGGAAGCTCTTGGGACCTGCACTTTCCAAACACATAGAAGGCAGAGTGTCCGAAGCCACTCATGCCTGGCTGTGTAACACCTGCAGGAGCACAGGCTTCTGGGATGGGTGAGAAATGAGGTTGCTGGTTCTAAGTTGCAGAAGCCTGATTCTGACTGGATGAGCTATGTCATGGGTTGGGCTCTAAATCTATCACTGGGGCCCAGTAGATTCCAGGTGCTCACTGGGTGAGCATCCCTCTCAGGGGGTTGCATCCCTGGATGGACTCCTGAAACCTGGGGAGGGTGGGGATATCTATCTATCTGTCTGTCTGTCCATCCATCCATCCATCTATCCATCCATCCATCCATCCATCCATCCATCCATCTATCTATCTATCTATCTATCTATCTATCTATCTATCTATCTATCTATACTTTGCCATTTGTTCAAAGAGGAAAGCACATTTGCAAACTAATGAAACAAATATGCTCACTTATTTTTACATAAAGAATGAAACCTTGCTCAAATATTTAATGTTGAGACCCTTCAACGTTTTTCAGAGTTGACTGATAACGCTGAGAACACCATTTTGAACAAATAGCATCCTGTTTGGGGCTATTTCCAAAACTCTTGGAACCCTGTCCTAATCCCAAACTCAAATTCACTTAGTGGTTTTGTTTGTTTGGTTTTTCTTGTGAAACTCTAAGCCAGTCACACAGACAGCAAATTTTAAGATCATATGTTCTAACTCAATCCAAAACAGCGGCATGCTCATCTGATACTCACATCTTGGGGGGGGGGGGGGGAGGAAAAGATTAAAAATTTTTTTAAAAAATTAAGTCTGATTCTGTTAGAGCAAAAAAGCCGTGTATGTATAGAATAACATGGCATGCATTATGCACAGAACTTGAAATCCGAGTTCAGGTGCCTCTGTCTGTGTCCAGTCGTGTTGTAGGAGGGAGAGCGGACCCAGTGTCTGGCCATGTGTTCAGAAATGAAGCTGCAATGGACAACCCACAGAAACATGAGCAGGGACATCAGCTGGGTGGCTGGAGAGGCAGAATCTGTACCAGCAATGGCAGTAGTATTAAGATGGTTGCTCAGCAGCTCCTGGCAGTGGCTGAGAGCAGACGTTCAAGGGAAGGGACAGGAACCTGAATTCCTCATGCCTTGGATTTTTAGTTGATTTTTCACTGTTGCATCATCAGAAATATTAACTGTTGACTTGCCTTCTACAAACATTCAATCCCTTGATCCCATGTAGGGTCACGAGCATCCCTTTAGAAAGCTGTACTCTCTCATACCCTGCTGAAGCCAACGTTTGGATGGCAAGGTGGCAGGCGGTTCTGGGGCTTCTGGTACTTAAGAAAATTGAGGAGGGTTTGTGGTCCCCAAGGAGCGGGAAGTCAGCGCAACTTTGATGACTGCTGCCTGTCTTTCGCACAAGCAGAATCTCTGTTCCACCATGGGAGCTGGGAAAGTCACGTCCTTGTTTTGAGACTTTGGTTCAAAGAGTTGCTTTGGGTGCTGGGAGGCTGGTGGGATATGCAGAGTCATTAACTGTGATGTCTTTCCATCTGCCAGCACATTAGAATCACATTGTAGCATAATAACTTAACAAAGTGGCCTTTGCAAGCTAACCTTAGTAACTAGGGTTAAGATTGAAATGAATATTTCATTTTAAAAAAAGAACAGAATCATGTTATAATCCCTCTTAGCATAATTTTACAAGTATCTCTTTAGAATATTTTATTCGGGCATGGTGGTGCTCACCTTTAATCCCATAGTTTGGGAGACTGAGGAAGATGGGTCTTTGTGAATTCAAAGTCAGCTTGAACTACATAGAGAGACCCTGTCTCAAAATAATGAGACACCAACCCACTAACAAAAAGCCAAGGGCCAAAAGTAATAATAAGAATAGTTTTTCAGAGTTTATTTACTTTATTTTTAATTATGTGTATGTCACTTTCTGTATGTGCACCACATGGGTGCAGTGCCAACAGAGGCCAGAAGAGGGAGTCTGATCTCCCAGAAATGGAGTTCAAGAAGGTTGTGGGCCACTATGTGTGTATTGGGAACCAAACTGCCAAGTAGCCAGTGTTTGTCTTTTTTATCACCGAGCCACATCTCCAGCCCCTACAAAGCATTGTGCTGATCTCTATATCACTGTTGACAACAGTGGATCTCAACCTGTGAGTCACATGACACCCTCGACAACTACCTATCTTCAAATATATTCCCATTACGACTCATAACAGCAGTGAGATTCCAGTTAGGAAGTAGCAATGGTTTTATGGTTGGGGATCGTCACAGCATGAGGGACCATATGAAAGGGTGAGGGCCATTGCACGACAACGATACCTTAGCAGAAAAAGGTGACACTGTGGCTCTTTATTGAGACACTCTGTTTGAGGTTCTTTTTTGTTTCATTTTTTTTGTTTTGTTTTGTTTTGTTTTGTTTTTGTTTTTTTTTCGAGACAGGGTTTCTCTGTGTAGCTTTGGCTGTCCTGGAACTCACTCTGTAGACCAGGCTGGCCTCAAACTCAGAAATCCGCCTGCCTCTGCCTCCCAGGTGCTGGGATTAAAGGCGTGCGCCACCATGCCTGGCTTTGTTTGAGGTTCTTTAGTGAGACTCTGCTTCTTGCTCTGCGTTGGTAATGACAAAAATGTCTAACAACTTTGAAGAGACATACGGATGCAGTCAGATATGCTCATGAGAACATGCAATCATCTTTAGCTGTGTTAACATATCAGCTGATATAATTGATATAATACATACCTATATCTATACCTGTGTGTCTATATCTCTACCTAATTCATTTATATCATCGATATCATCTCTACATCTCCATCTCTCATTATCTCTATCTCTACTTCTACCTCTATATCTCTACCTAATCTATTTATATCATTTATATCGTCTTTCTGTCTCTCTGTCTCTCTGTCTCTGTCTCTCCATCTCTCCCTATCTCTCTCTCTCTCTCTCTCCATATATATATATATATATATATATATATATATATATATATATGATCTGGTCTTTCATTTCTGGTATGTATGGGAACTCACAGAATGTACAGAATCATGGACCTAATGCAAACATTGATACTTAAGCCTCTATAATAAAGTGTGATATTATGATTTAACACCCTGTTACACCAACACTTCACACAACCCACCTAAGTTAACTAAAATTATCACATTTCTGCCTTGATTGGTTCTAGCATTAGACCACTAAGAACTAGGTGTTTATAAATACAGAATAGGGAGTTTTATGTGAGAAATTTTCATCTCTTGGTTAAATATTAAGGAATCGTCCCATGGTCTGTTAAAAAACAAAATGCTGTTTGTATTTCCTTCCTCTTTAGTTTTTAGAACGGTTTTGAGAAGAAGAAAATGAGCAAAAAAGACAAAAAATGTCCGCGCACCTCCTGTTCTCACAGATGCATACATAACCTCTTCATGTCAATGTCCCTCACCAGAGAATCACTTGAGTTATAATTGACAGACTACACGTTTGTATAATTACCACCAAAGTGAGCAGTTCACAGTGGGGTTATTGTGGTGCTGTGTATTCTGTGGACTGAGACTTGGATGACGGTACATGCACATCATTGCACTCTCAACCTGTTTCTATTGCTATAGCTCTCTTTATGTCTGTCTGTCTGTCTGTCTGTCTGTCTCTCCGTTTCTGTCTCTGTCTCAGTCTATCTGTCTCTCTCTCCCTCACTCATGTGTGTTCTGGTGTTTATGCACTTCTGTGTGCATACAATGTAGACTGTGGTGGTTTGAATGGGAACGGCCCCCATAAGCTCATATATTTGGATACTTGCTCATTAGGAGGTGGTGCTACTTGACTGGGTTTAAAAGTTGTAACCTTGTTTGTGGAAATCTTTCACCGGGGTCTGCCTTGAGGTTTCAGAAGTCCAAGCCAGGCCCAACAGCTTCCCTCCCTCTGCCTGCTGCCTGTGGACCAGCTGTAGAGCTCTCAGCTACCTCTCTGGCACCATGTCTGCCTGGGTGGCACCATTTTCCCCACCATGACGATAATGGATTAAACTTCTAAAATGGTAAGCAAGCCTCAATTAGTGTCTGCCTTTACAAGAGCTGCCGTGGTTGTGGGGCCTCTTCACAGCCATACGACAGTGACTAAGACAGAGACCATAGATGACCCTTGGGTCTCATTCCTTAACAGCCAGCCCCAGGCACCTGCCTGTGTCTACCACCCTGGTGCCGTGGTTACCAGCTCTTATCACATCTGGCTTATTCACTGTGGGTTCTGGGGTGCAACTCAGGTCCTCATGCTTGCCCAGCAGCTACTGTATTGACTGAGTCATCTGCCCAGCCCCTGCTGTAAAGTTTTCTGCGTGCGATCTATTCCTTCCTCCCACGCCTCCTTGAATGACACCCATCTATTTACCATTTCCCCTGTCTTGCCTTCTCCAGATGCTGCCTGCTGAAGCCATAGCCTTTCAGGCTGTCTTCTTTTGCTAAATAATACTCAAGTCTCTTCCACACTTGGGCTTGACAGCTCATTTCCTCCCAGCATTCGGTGTTCCGTTGTCTGGAGGCACGGTCCTCGCTCCGTTTACCTGCTAAAAGATTATCTGTGCGATTTCCAAGTTCTGATGGTTGTGAACAAAAGAGCTCTAAATTCCACCACCACCACCATCCCCCGCCTTTTTGGCAGGTTCTCGTGTGGACATCAATATTGAATTCTTTTTCGTAAATTCAATAATTATACTTGCCGGGCCGAGCACTAAGACTATAAGACAGTTTAGTTTTGTGAGAAGGAGCAGTGCTGTCTACAGTGTTGGCTGGGCCATTCGAGTGCAACGGACATAGAGTGGACTGGGGCGTCCTTTTAGCATATACTCACTTTGGGCGTTTCCAGAATTCTTTCTTGCCCGTGTGATGGGTGTGTAGCTGCATTTCATTGAGTCCCCGATGATGGGTGACACGAAACACTTCTTCACAAGCTCCTTACCAAGGGTGTCTGGAAAAGTTTGGGGGTGAGTTCTGTAGCAGTAAATTGTCCAAGTCCGCTCTATGCTCCTGGTGGCTGCGCACGCCTCTCTGCACCCGCCCAAGCGTTCTGGATTCACGAATGAAAGGCACGCACACAAATTGATTTTTTTTTTTTTAATATGTCTTAACTAGCTCAATGGCTGGGCCGCTCTTGAACCTCCACGTGGCTAGCACACTCTCCCCTCCGATATTCTTGAGTTATTGTTTTCTAAAATCTAGACTTTATCTCTGCTAACCCAGACTCAATGGGAGAGTGGCTCCTGGGGCTACTTTCCTGATGCCTACATGGTTGGGTCTCCGTCTTCCACAGCTCTCACACTTGTATCTTCCTTCCTTCCTTCCTTCCTTCCTTCCTTCCTTCCTTCCTTCCTTCCTTCCTTCCTTCCTTCCTTCCTTCCTTCCTTNTCCTTCCTTTCCTTCCTTCCTTCCTTCCTTCTTTCCTCCCTCCCTCCCTCCCTCCCTCCTTGGTGTTTCTCCTTCTCCCTCTCCTGCATTTCCTCCCCTGGATCCTCAAAGTCCCGCCTCTATCCTCCTGCCCAGCCATTGGCTACTGGCTCTTTATTAACCAGTCAAAAAACCAACTGCGAGCAGGGACCTGCTGCGGCCCGTGCGAATTCCCATGTAAGCACAAATCAAATCCCCAACAGAGTTCTGCATTAATTAAGCCTCATTTGAATGATGAGCACATGCTATTTATTTATTTTCTTGAAGAGCTGTTCTGAGAATAGCAGCAAAGCTCCTCCTGCAGAAAGTCTGGTAGCTGTGGACCTGCATCCCATCACTGGGGGGGGGGGGGGAGAAGGCGAGGGTGCTATTTTAAACTCCCTGTTATTGCAGGAAACACCCCTAACTGGAACACGGTGGAGCTGCTGTCATCTGTTCTGATGAGAAAAGGCCTCGGGTCAGCCTAGCATTTCTCCATCCCCTGCAATACCGCTCTTGCTGTGCCTGAGAGACGATTGAAAAATCTGCCCATCGCATCTCTCCAAATCATGTGTTCTTGATCTGTTGTGAGACCTGGCAGAACGGGGGGATCTTGGATTGTGTGACCCTCTTACTTGGATCAGGAGGGACTCCACAGTGGGAGGGGTGGGGGCTCTTACGCACGAAACACCCATACCTGCCTGATACCGTCCCGGGTGTTGAAAATTCTTGGAACTGACTGTTAGTTATGGGAATTTGGATCTTACAAGCCTTCACTGACCAGGCCAATAAAAGGAACTCTGCACGTGTGTATTCTGTGTGAGCTTGTGCAGGCGGCTGTGTGTATCTCTCTCACATGGGATATGAAGAAATCGACCAGCTTCCCATAGCCTTTCATTCTTACACAACCAAGGCATTCTTCAATCAAAGCGCACACACTACAGCCTAGATCAGAGCTCCAATGATTTAAAGTATGAAAGAAGGTGCTTGCCCAGTATGCTGCATTTGAGCCCTAAGAAAACTCACCAATGCTGATGAAAAAAAAATCAAACAAACTGAAGAAGTTAGAAATCATCTCTGGGAAGGGAGGGAGGCAGGATTACCTTCTGATTCTCCATTGGCATTGTTGTAATTTTTGAAGTTTTATGTTTTCTAAATCTACACGTAAACCAAGCACATCTCCTTCTCTAGCATATCAGAGGTTGGAATTTCACTTTAGACTCCACTTCTCTGGGCTACTTCTTAGTAGTTACCTTGTGTTGGCAACCAGAGGAATGTAATACGAAGGTTGGATCACATGTCAAAAAGCCTCGAAGCAGGCTGACGGGGGTTGACCCAGGATTCTCTCTTGTCTCTATGGACACATACTCCCCCCCCCCTTTTACAGCCTGGAAACATGAGATCACCTCCATCCCCTGCTCCTAACAGACTCACACTAGTCCCTAGCTCTCTGACCGATGCATCTCTGGCTGGTGGAAAAGAAAATGCTGCTGTGTGAAGGAGGAGGCTGAGGTGTTGGCCTTCCAACTCTGGTCCAGAGAGAATGGTGCCATCTGCAGAATTAAGGAAAATGATGTTTGACCCCTGCATCCCTGTGGGGTGAGTCCTTGAGACTTCCGTGGCCCTATGAAGCATTCTCATGAGTGCTATTTATAGATGAGGAGGTGGAGGTGTGGAAAGGTTGGGCCACTGTCTCAGTCAGGGTTTCTCTTCCTGCACAAGCATGCTGACCAAGAAGCAAGTTGGGGAGGAAAGGGTTTATTCAGCTTACACTTTCCACATTGCTGTTCATCACCAAAGGAAGTCAGGACTGGAATTCAAGCAGGTCAGGAAGCAGGAGCTGATGCAGAGGCCATGGAGGGATGTTACTTACTGGCTTGCTTCCCCTGGCTTGTTCAGCTTGCTTTCTTACAGAATCCAGGACTACCAGCCCAGGGATAGCACCACCCACAAAGGACCCTCCCCTCTTGGTCACTAATTGAGAAAAAAATGCCTTACAGCTGGATCTTATAGAGGCATTTCCTCAACTGAAGCTGATTTCTCTGTGATAACCCCAGTCGGTGTCAAGTAGACACACAAAACCAGCCTGTACAGCCACATGTATTCTTTAATCAGGAGCCCTTAATTCTGGGTCTGTAGTTCTCAAACTATCAAGTTCTGTGGGAGGGGTCACTTCAGGGATGTCATAAAGAACACCATTTGATTCTGGCCTCTGAGGTGTGAGCATGGCTGAGCTGGGCTGGGAGCCCCTTGCACCAATAGCTCTGCTCTCAGGATAGTAGGGGCACCGGGCATATGAGGTCGGGGAGTCTGCACTGTCCCACCTAACCTGATGCCTGCTCCCTCAAGAGCTTCCCATCCATGAAGGTACCCCACAGTCACACCTTGTGATTTTCATCACCCAGCAATGAAATAGGCAATGACTTCAATGGAGCAGGGCTCCGTCAGCCCTGGGAGATGGATCCTCATCTCTCTAGAAGCATCATCTTCTTGTGGTTCCCAATCCCATCAACCCATCAGTTCAGCTGCCTGATAGCGTGTTCATGATAACAGAGAGGCCACAATATCAGCTCATCAACTAAGTATTTGGGAAGATGATCACAATTAGCAGTATAAACAGGAGTGAAATAGAAGAAAATGAAGGGTTCAATGGTTAAGGGGACTGACTGTTCTTGAAAAGGGCCCCGGGTTTGAGTCCCAGTACCCACATGGTGGCTGGCAACCACTCGTAATGTCAGTTCTTGGGGATCTGATGCCCCCTTCTGGCTTCCATGGGTACATCACAGCTAAGGTGGGCTTATACGTATGCAGGCAAAACACCCCCAGAAAAAAAAAGTAAAATAGATCTTCAAAAAGGAGTAAAATTAAATGGAAACATCTTAAGAGAAAAAAAAAAAACGTTCAAGGAAACATAAAAACACAAACCTGTTTATATTAACCCTGAAGGATAATGATGGCAAACTATTATTAATATTTGAAAGGGTGACCTTTCAATGTACAACCTTGTTTCCATTATATTATTATTTCTGTGGTAAAATCATGTTCATTTCATAATTTAATTTAAACTTGACAGTCTTCAATTCTTCTTAATTACTCAGTATTGAAAGGATTGAACTGAACTTCTGAGCACCCAGCAGTGTTTTCTTTGTAAAGCAGATATGGGGTCTTTGCAAAGAGAAGTACCACATCTGTCCTTATGAACTGACCAGCATCTGTCACCTGGCTCCGAAGGATACATTATCTCTCTTTTATAGGAAGTCTTTGATGTTAAAATAGCAGAAGAAACTTACTCCTGTGATAAAATGCTGCCCTAGTTAGGCTTCTGTTGCAGTGATAATCGCCATGACCAAAAGCAACTTGGGGAGGAAGTTACAACTTGCATTCACCACTGAGAGAAGCCAGGGCAAGAACTCAAGGCAGGAACTGAAGCAGAGGTCATGAAGGGATGGTCTTTATTGGCCACTCCCCTTGACTTTCTCAGCCTGACTTCTTAAAGAACCCAGGCCCAGTACCCCAGTGGTTCTGCATACCGTGTTTTGAGCTCTCTCATTAACCAAGAAAAGGTACCAGAGGACAGTCTGAGAGAGGACTTTTCTCGATTGAAGTTCCTTCTTTCCAGCTGACTCTAGTTTGTGTCATGTTGACAAAAACAAACCAAAAATGTAAAACTAACCTGCACATTCAGTGTTAACAAAGTGGTGTAAACACAGAGAATATGTTACCTACAATTCTGGAAGCTGGGCGTCTGCGATGCAGCCTGTTCTAGGGTTAATGAGAACTATTTCCCACTCGTGGGTGTCAATTTCTTCACTAATGCCTCACAAAGCAGAAGGGACTCTCCAATGTCTCCTTTAAGACCACCAAACTCATCAGGCCCTTTTCGTGGTACACTACCCAGAATCAGGACTTCTCAAATTCTTATTTCCACCCAAGGTTCTGTATGGGGAGCCAGTGCTCTCTGATTCAAAGAGGGTCTAGTAAATGTGTGAGAGGAAACACTTTCTGTCTTCACAATGATGCATTTCCCTCTTGCTGTAATGGGAAGGATCTGGACATAATTGAAAAGGGAATACAATTTCTCACTCTGTGATTGTGTGTACTAATGTCCTGTCTGGCATAGCCCAAAATCACACCACACGCCCATTCCATGAGGCCCACACTTAGATAAGTACTGCCAGTGTGTAGGGAGGGTAACTGACATTTTCATGACGCTGAGTGTTTTAATTGAAGGAGGAGGAGGAGGA
>NC_034612.1:16780451-16816564 GCF_900095145.1 Mus pahari | reverse complement strand
AGGGGAGGGGAGGGGAAGGGAAGGGAAGGGAAGGGAAAGAGGGAAGGAAGGAAGGAAGGAAGGAAGGAAGGAAGGAAGGAAGGAAGGAAGGAAGAAAAGATTTCATAAGGATGTGCAGAGCTGTAGCCTTAGAGAAAAAGATCTACACAGGAATCACACACACAAGCTCACACAACTCACAGCTTCTGATAGTTTAACACACTTTAACACATACCATTTACTTATTTATTTACTTTATGTGTGTATGGATGTGTGCACATATGAAGGTCAGGGTACCAATGCAGGAGCTGCTTCTCCTCCTCCACTGTATGGATTCTGGGATTCAAACTCAAGTCACATGGCTTATGCCCAAGCACCTAAGCTGTGCAATCGTCCCATGCCTCTTCTGCTCTTCAATGTCAATTTTTTAAGTCAAGAAATAGTCCAGTCATGATTCCTAATATCGTTACTTAATTTCAGAAACCAAGATAATACAAAGGCCATCAGCTGGACTCTACGAACGATGCCAAGGCAGTATTACAAGAACGTCGAACAATTAGTATTAACCAAAAAAAATCCCATCACAGCTATGAGTTTTGTTGGCAGCACCATGGTGAAAATATCTTCTTATTAATAGGGTGTTGCTTAGCCTCTCTCAATTATACAATGCTGATATTTTTCCCTCCTTGTCACAACGTTCATAACGCTATTTATTAAAATGTCTCTTTTAATTAACTATAGATACACGTGTTTTAAAACGCGACTGAAAGAAAACCGTGCAGGGGGAGAAATGTTTCATCGGCAACCTAACAATTCACGGTCCATCCATATGGGGAAGTCTGGGTAAGAACTTAAAGGCAGGAACCTGCAAGCAGGAACCAAAACAGAGAATGTTGCTTCCTGGCTCTCCATGTCTTGTTCAGCCTGCTTTCTCATGCTACCCAGGACTACCTGCCCAGGGTTGGCACCATCCACAGTGGTCTTGACCCTCCCATATCAATCACCAATAAAGCCAATGCCCTATAGATGGATCTGATGAAGGAATTTTCTTAATTGAGGTCTCTTCTTCCCTGATGACACTAAATCGTATCAATTTGACAAAAAACTAACCAGCGCGCGATGGAAACCTGAAGACCCACGTTCAATCCCCAGAACCCACTTCACAAAGCATGAACAGCAGGCATGGTGATGTACGCGTGTAACCTCAGAGTTGGTAGGATCTCTAGAGACAGAAAGGTCCCTGGGATCACAGACCAACAGCTTACCCTAATCAGTGAGCTCCAAGACAATGAAAGACCTTATCCCCCCAAAACCAATGCGGATGGTGTCTGAGGAACAATAGCTAAGGTTAATCTCTTTTCTCCAAATAAACCTGCATACACATATGAACACGACACACATATACACATGTGTACTTGCACACACAAAGGGATATGACACACAAGGGTATTCACATACAAGAAAGAAAAGGAAATAAACTCAACGAAAGGAAACCATTCCTTTGCATCTGGCATCTACATCCTTAAGTGCAGGTTATAAAGGAGGCTAAGAAGGACCAGGGGGGTGAAGATGGGTGGTGATGCTCTGCGTGCTGTCACTGAAGATGTCCAATGAGCTTCAGACAGGAGCTGCACACAACTGCATCAAATGCTAATCCAGATGCAGCCACATCATCATCATCTCCTCCTCCTCCTCCTCCTCCTCCTCCTCCTCCTCCTCCTCCTCCTTCTTTTCGAGACAGGGTTTCTCTGTATAGCCCTGGCTGTCCTGGAACTCACTCTGTAGACCAGGCTGGCCTCAAACTCAGAAATCCACCTGCCTCTGCCTACCAAGTACTGGGATTAAAGGCACGTGCCACCACTGCCCGGCTCAGACACATCTTCTGAAGACTGTCCAAGCAATTCTGCAACTGTGTACCACCACTCCTGTGCCACTGGGTACTGGCAGAGGTGGGGCAATGCCAGCTCCAGCCACTCTGTCAAAGCAGCTGACTCATCCTCCCAAGACAGTGGTAGGTCAAGGCAAGGGACAAGGACTTATTTCTGTTTCTGGCCTGCTATCCTCCTGGTATGCACAGTGAGTGCTCAAGGTGTGACAGTGTTCTTGCTATAGGAGGCACAGGTTTCTTGGGAAAATCCATGTGCTGAAGATGGAGGATCAGGAAGATGAGAGGGTTCTGAGGCCTTCGTGACTTCTCTGAGTTTCTGGACTGAGCTCACATCCAAATATCTCACTGAGTATCATGTTTATGGCTCAAAAAGGCTTTGGTTATAATGTGTTGCTTGCTTGCCACTGACGATGCATACAGCAGTGCAACTTTAAGCCCTACATAGCTGCCTAGATCAGGCATATTAAATTCAGGACTCTCTCTTTCTGTAGACCATCAACAGAGGGGCATGAAATACAGTAGACAATTAAAATAGGAAAAATGCAAAGGGGGGGAAAAGTAACTTTCCCTAGAATTTTTTTTCTTTCTTACTAATGTTTGATGCTTAAGTCAATAGATTTTAAGAAAAGACACAGATGGGCCTAGAGAGATCGCTCAGGGGTTAAGAGCACTGGCTGTTCTTCCAGAGGACCTGTGTTTGATTCCCAGCACTCACATGGTGGCTAACGACCATCTGTAACTCCAGCTTTAGGGAATCTGATGCCCTCTTCTGGCCTCCAAGGACACTGCATTCATGTGACGCAGACACACGTTCTGACAAACACTCATACACATAAAGTAGATTCGGAAAAAGAAAAGATGCAGAGTTATTTTGAAAAATGAACTATAAGTTGTTTGCCCTGAAGAGGGAATGTAACAAACTTTCTTGCGATTTTCTTTTTTTAAAGGCCAGTAAATGGAATGGCTCTCATGTCCCATTCATGTGGGCCTACTGACCCACATAAACTGACTGCTTCCTTCTCTCCAAATGATCACCTGTACCTGGAGAGGAGTGAGGCCATGGTACAGTATGCTAGAGCCTCTCACCAGGGGAAATGCAAGGAGAGATGCTTTATAGCTAGCCCGTGTCTCATGGCTTTCTGCTTAGAAAAGCAAGGCAAAGGAAGGCACGTATCTGGAGTAAGCTCACAGTACTGAAAGAACTGAAGTCTGGTTCTGAGAACATGGAGATCACTGTTGAGGGATTTTAAGATCCTCGTGTGAAATCTGCCAATGTTCCTGGGATCCCATGAAAGAGGAGAGATGATGAGTCCCCACTGGAGTTCAGTCAGGCTATGGTAACTGTGGCACCTCCTCATACAGTCTGCTCTGAGCTGAGTCTAATCACTGAGCATTCAGGAGATCAACCACTGAACGCAGCCTGAGAGGGAAGGAGCGCAGTAGAGACGGAGCAGATATGGGGCTGTGTGTGTTGGTGCTGTGGCCTCCACAGGTCTGCTCATGTCATCCCCATTGTGGGAGTATGTGGGCTAGCCCATGGCATAGATGGAAAGTGTTTGCAACTGGAGGGCGGGATTCCTCAGTGAATCCCAGGCTCCTGAATGACTTCAATGGGAGGGCTCTGAGCCACCTTCTACTCCTCCACTGTTCCCATGCTAAGCAGACATAAGCAGGTCCAATGCTCTGGCCTTGTCCAAACTGGGACAAATGAATATATATATTCACTCACATATATACTCATATATATGTTCATATATATGTATACATGTGTGTATATGTGTAGTATATATGTATATATGCATATATCTGTATTATATATTTGTACTATATATATGCATATATGTATATGTATATTTGTAAATCTGTATAGGTCTGAGCAGTGGGACTCAAGAACACCTGGCTAGGAAGCAGGAGAGACAGAAACAAGTTTGTCTGTCACTCCGTTGAAGGCGACCTGAGGGAGGTTTTCTTAGAAGGTTTCTGAAGTCTTCATGGGTATCTTGTGTCTGGAAGGACCCATTTAACCAAAGGGTCAGGGGACAAGAATCAGACAGGGATTTGGGCACATGAGCTCCCTCCCCTGGGACATCTTACCCTGAAGGTTTGGGTCCTCACTCCATTCACGACAGAGCACTGGTCCTATCTAAACTTAGGCCATTCTGTCCAGGGTTGCTAGATCCTCAGTGGGTCCTTCTACACCCCAGGGCCCTCGTACAACACCCTCAGGGTGCTACCAAAATAGCCTCGATTCTAGTGTGCCTTGGCTTTGGAAAGGCTGGGTTCTCCTCCGCAGCCCAGCCTCCTGAGTGGTGCATCCTGGTTACCAGGCACCCATCTACATGTGAAATAGAACACTCTGTGGGATTCTACCCCATCTGTTCTACCCAGAAGGACATTGACAGCTAGGGTGCTGTGACAGCCAGGCTTGGACCTCAGTGTGGGCTTGTTCCCTGCCACACGCCAGTGCCTGTTTTCTCCAGAGGAAGAAAGGTCTTCCATGGTGTCTGAGGGCTTCAGACAGGTCTGGGCTACTGGGGTCTCTCTAGGGGATTGGTTAAGCGTCACTGTTATAGTTGTCAAAGTAAGTTGGCTGACTGTAAGGAGGAAACTGGAATTAACACGTTTTAATTGTATTATTTCTCAAATGAATGGAGTCTGTGACAAATAGTGTTGGTCACGAGTGTCTAAAGATGACTGAAATTACCCCTAGCCTTTTGAACAACCGGGAAACAGTACATTTGCAGCAAACAATCAGAGCATCTTTACGACTACTTTTTTTTTAAGACTAGAAAGACTAAACCTCATGCTGTGATGCTCAGCTGTAACTCCAACACTCTGGAAGTGGAGACAGGAACTCCAAGAGTTCAAGGTCCTCTTAACTGTATGAGTTCAAAACCAGCTTGGCGTAGGTGAGATCCCGTCTTAAGCAAAGAAACAAACAAAAGCACTAAAGGCGGAGAGAAGGAGATGGAGAATCTCGTGGACTTTCACTCAAAGTATGTTTGTGGCTCGCAGGCAAACGTGACTGTAGCGGTCAGAAAGTGTCAGAATCCTCGTTCTGTACCTCCTTGAGTCAAACACAGGGCTCTTGAAAACTCAGCTCCAAATAGTGAAGAACCGGAAGCTGTAGTGACAGATGGAGGAGTTCTATGGCAGCTCCATAGCAGTTGGAGCCTTGGTCTATCATCAGCTCACAGGCTGAAGGAAAGCCTGTCTATTAAGAGCAGCCATGTTCGCAGGTCTGGGATGCATCCCACTGACAGACAATGGCAGTCCCCGGTTGTGGTCAGCTGCCTGCAGCACATGATGCTCTCCCTTGGACTCCTCTGTGATGGTGGCATAAAGGCGGCTGTGGCTTAGATATAAAGGGTCTGAATCCAGACAATGGGGCTGGCCTGGATGCTCACTTCCAGAATGACCAAGCACTCCACAGTTAGAACTTAGGGCAGGGAGGGATGGAATTCATAGGGTATGAAAGCAGAAGGGGCTAAGTGTTGGGAACCCGGAAGAGTACCAGGAAGGGGAGGGGAGGGTGGTAACAGAGGGCAGCAGAGGGATCGGGATAAATAAAAGTAATCAAATACAATGGCACAGATGTGCAAAAACAAAACAAAACAAAAAGACCAGGGCAAAGCCCTTTTATAGTTTTACTAAGTTAAAAAGAATTCATGACAAAATGCCCGAGTTAGAGCCAGGCAGGAGGTACCCTGTTACCCCCGCACTTGCACACGAGCACTGTTTCCCCTGCACTTGCACAGTGAGGGAAGCAGGGGTGTGGAGGCATGAAGCAAGCTCTAGCGACAAGGTGAGAGACTCTATTGGGAACGCAGCAGAAATAAATAAAGGACGAAAAGCAAAGGCACACAGCAGGCCCCCCGATGTTCAGCAGAATCTCCACAGGCCTCCTGCACCAGCTTGAGGCTCCCTATGGCGACAATCACAAGTTTCAGTTTGTTCTGACCTGCATCCTCCGCATCCTCCGCCAAGGGATTTCCCTGGGTGAAACCCAGTAGTTCTAACACGGCCTTTGTGCAAAGGGACCCTCGTTGATGGAGAAGCCAAGGGACTGATAGACACAGAGAGAAGTGGAGCAGAAGGTGAGGTGCGTGAGGAAACAGACTCACATCTGCACAGGAATACACAGAGGAAGCTGCCTGCTGCCGAGCCGTGACGGGAAGCTGGGCAAGAGGCAGATCCTCTGGTACAGTTTAGAGGATCTACATGCTACGGCGGTTACCTGCATCCAGAACAATGCCCTTAGATGGGAGTGTTGGGAACATGATAGACTGAGATGCAAAGAATGAGAAAGCCAGACCGTAAATGCTGCTGTCTGTAAACTGTCAGCCCCAGGACCCATGGTTTTAGTTACTCTTCTATTGCTGCGATATCACACAATGATCAAGGCAACTTATAGGACAAAATGGTTATTTGGGCTTATGGTTCCAAAGTCCATCACGGCAGGAAGGCATGGCAACCAGAAGCAGGCATGGTGACTGGAGAAGTCGTTGAGAGCTTCCGCCCTCAGCTGCAATCGTGAAGTCCAGAATGAATTGAAAGTTGTGTGCACCCTAACCTCGCAAAGCCCAGCTCCAGTAACATACGTCCTACAGCAAGGCTACACCTCCCTATAACCTCTCCAGTCAGCTCTATCAACTGGGCACCGAGCATTTAAATACCCCAGCCTATGGGGCAACATTTCTCATTCACACCCCCCCCCAAGTAAACAAAGAAACAAAAGTTAGAATCTAAGGGTAGTGGCTTGGTTATAATTATAATCCTAGATCCAGAGATGGAAAAAGTCAGGGGGATGCTTAGAGATCACTGGCCAGCCCAATTAATCCAACCGGCAAGCCCCAGGTGCAAATGCGAGAGGGACCCTAGCTCCTGAGGAAGGACACCTGTCTTCACATGAGTGCACATACATGTGTGCATACACACACACACACAGAGAGAGAGACAGAGACAGAGACAGAGACAGAGACAGAGACAGAGACAGAGAGACAGAGAGAGACAGACAGAGACAAAGAGAGAGGGAGGGAGGGNAGAGAGAGAGAGAGAGAGAGAGAGAGAGAGAGAGAGAGAGAGAGAGAGAGAAGTTTAAAAGTCTGAACCTCTGCCTTAGAAAAACAAGCGGCAGCCACAGCACCCAGAATCCTCCTCCCAGGCTCGCTCGCTGGCTCTTTTATTGGTAAAACCATCAGTCTTGTTAACTTTGGCAACACAGTCCTGATGACCGGGCGTGTTTTCAGTGTTGTTATTATTCTAACATAATCACTATTGGAGGCATCTGTTGTTAAACACAGTACTGTGTGCACAGTCGTGGTTGATTGGTTTCTGTTAATTGCATCCATAAATTATGCATTAAAGTGGAGGCTGAAGCCGAGGGAGTGTAGCAGGCACCGGGGGAATACAGAACCCAGCCATCTCCCTAGGAAGTGGCTAGAACTCAGACCTTCCATTTTTCTCTTTCTCTGGCTGATTCCCTCTCCTTTCATTTGTGTGTTCTTTATATTTCCATAACTGGTAGAAATCATGGAGAATGAATGACTTAAGGGGGATCTAGGAAGACATTTCCTAGCCATTCCCTGTGGCATCTGTGGATCTGTCCTCAACCCAGGGTGAGGTAGGACCACTGTTTACACTGTACTTAGAGACCTGCTCTGCACTGGGCTCTCCAGGACAGACTACACGGGTAGAGTTTTGGCTCATCCTCATGACGCTGTTGGAAGGAACCAGCTGACCCCAAATCATTAGTCACAGATAATCTTTTATTGACTGAAGTTCCTTGCCTGGGCAAGGCCAACCTCAGCATGGTGCTCCACACAAAAAACCCCCTGAGACTTGAAAGTAGACTGACTGAAGCTGCCTTCACCCTTACAAGTGTTTCCATTCTTCCTGCTTGAACATCTTTCCTTCAGTGGCTCCTCCTTCAGCACCATGGGACCCTCCAGACTCTGACACTAATGTCAACAGGTGGTCAAGAATCTTGACATCCTCTAGTAAAAAATATTAAAATCCAAGCTCAGGGCTTCTTCCCTGCCTTAGACCATTTATGTTCCCAGATGAAACACATACATAGCCTTTATATTTTTAATATGCTCTAGGTAGCACAATAGCTGGGCAACTGCCTACCCTCCATGCTGTTAGAATCTGCTTCCCTAACGATAACATCAAGTTATTGTGTTCCATCTGGACCACTTTTGTTGTTGTTGTTGTTGTTGTTTTGTTTTTTGTTTTTTGTTTTTTTTTCGAGACAGGGTTTCTCTGTATAGCCCTGGCTGTCCTGGAACTCAGAAACCCACCTGCCTCCCAAGTGCTGGGATTAAAGGTCACCCTTCTCCTTCTCTCCAGCCCACATGAAGCTACCACTTGCATATAGGGCCGTACTTCTCTTAGCTAACCCTCTCCAGAATCGTTCTCATAGAAAAGCCTACAACTGAGCTTCAGTCTGTTGGGTGATTCTAAGGCAAGTCACGTCAACCATGGAGACTAAACATCTCACTTCATCTTGCAGATCTGCTAGCTTCTGTCTCCGTTCACCTAGGAGAATGGGTGTAACACCTAAGTTACCGATGGCACCCAAATCCCTGAATCTGGGTCTCTGGACTCCATTAGACCTTCTTCTGACGACTCCTCCACCCGTGCCCACTGCTGCCTACCTCTATACCCCCTGTAGCATCTGCCTGAGTGTTGCTGTTCAATTCATTTGAATCCGCCCCCCCCCCCATCGCCCTCTCCAAAGCCACAAGACCTCACACTCAAGCAAAGACTGTGATGTCACAGATTACATCACACTCCATATGTGTCCTATCCCAGCCCCTCAGCACATGTCTGAGAGTAAACTCCCTTCCATATCTGCTCACAAATCTTGCTCCTAAATTTTCTTTCTGCCCAGACTGGAGTTTTTTTATTCTTCACGTAAGATTTTTTTTTCATCCCAGTCCCCAAATTTCCTCACCAATTCCTCATCTTGTTTATATTTCATCTTAGACAAATTCTTCTGACATGGAAACTGTCCCTGTTACCCTATCATCATCACCACCACCACCACCACATTTGTACATGCACACACACACTGTTGGTATGACAACACACTCTGACTATGATTAAAGCAACTTAAGGAAGGAAGGGCCTATTGCACTTATTAATTTAGCAACTCTTGGGTCCTCAAAAAGTAGTGACTGGATAGTTTTTCTAGCAAGTGTGCAATCTCCCATGTATATGATCCAAAAAAAAAAAAACCCTCAGAGAATATGGATTTCTTTTTTTCTTGTTAAATCTGCGCAGTAATAGGTAAGAATTGAGTCTTTTTGAAATAGTTTTTTTTTCTCTTAACCATCCTTATTAGTTGATACCACATTAGACTTTAGACTGAATTATCTCTCTGTTTGTGTATTCCTTTTATGCGATTAAGGACACTATTCTCATGAAACAATTTGGTGACTTTCTCCACATTTGAGCTGATGTTTCAGATATTTAAATATTTGGAATTGCTGGCTGGAAGATTCTTAACTGGTTGTCTCATAACTGTCAAGTCCATTTTCCTAGGATCAACTTTGATAGCAAAGTCAACCTTAATCCTATTATAATGTCGCTGAAGGCTGGCTCCTTTACTTCAAAACTACTCTGATATTATAAACAACAACTAATTGTATAAGACAAATTGGGTTTTAAAATGCGTCGGAAGAAAAGTCAAATAATTCTGTTAGATTTTCTTAAGTAGTGTGAGCACTGAACAGAGAAATGCTTTGGGAAGGCTTACAAATAATTTGGTATCCAGTAGATTGGCTTGTTATTATGATTAATTTTTGCTAGGTTTCAATGACTTTCATTGAGATTCAGCTTCCATGCCGGAATTCACCTTTCTATAACTTACACTTTGAAAAAAGTAGAGATATCTCTTTATAGAAATCACTCCTTAAGTTGGAAATGGAATTGCATTCCTATGCACAATTCTAGCTTTCATGGGACTGAAGCAGGATTGGCATGAGTTTGAGGACTATTAGAGTTACTATTAGGGAACAATTTTCCTCCCCACTGAAACCTTCCACACTGCAAGGAAGCTCATTAAGGCCAAGAAAGTAGACAACTCAAAAATCTCAGAGCCAGGCATGGTGGCCCACGCCTTTAATCCCAGCACCCAGGAGGCAGAGGCAGGCGGATTTCTGAGTTCGAGGCCAGCCTGGTCTACAAAGTGAGTTCCAGGACAGGCAGGGCTATACAGAGAAACCCTGTCTCGAAAAACAAACAGACAAACAAAAAGTCTCAGGAAGTCCCTGAAACTGACAAGATGTGCAAGGCTTCTCCCTCCATAAGGTTATGCAAAAAGTGAGAACTACTGAAGAGAGGAGACTTTCCCACCTGTTGAGCTGCCTCCAAATTGTTTCAGATGTTGTGTGTTGTCAGTCATACTGGGGTGAGCTTTGATGCAGCCACCTTCGAGCCCTTTACTTTGGAATGCGACTGCGTTTTTATATGGCCACAGCCTTTGGACAATTCAGGGAAGTACTTCAGCCTGCAAGTCTAACTCTCTGCCTAAAAAGATCACGGTATAAGCCAAATTACCCAGGAGCAAGGAGCATGAATGTACCAGAAACTTATTACTTTCTTTCTTTACAGGAGGCAAGACACCTTTACCATCTGAGACAAGGGAAAGACCAGGATGAGAGACAGAGACAGAGACAGAGACAGAGACACATAGAGAGAACAAGAGCCACATTAGATCTGGAAAACTTGATAAAAGCAAGGCTCATCCCACTTCTCTACATAGCATTGTGAAGCCCCTGCAGTTAGTGACTGGGGAATACCTATAACAATAAATCTTAAGTACCACCCCTATGACCCAGAGGTTAATGCTGACTTGTGATCCCTGACATTTGGGTTGATAGTTTCAGAAGTGGCCAGGCAGCAGATGCACAGCCTGACATTCCCTGCGTGAGGTATGGTTCCATCCTGGTTAAAACAATTATTCTTATTCTTGCCCATTATTATTTAAAATGGTTCTCGGTACTGATCAGAAAGCTGAGGCTGTAAAGGGAACAAATGCTACCTTGTTGCGAGAGCAGCAACCTCACTGGGTTTACTACAGAGGTCTGCCTGCATCTCTGCCACGTCACAGAGGCTGTGATGCTGGCCATGACCTGTAGGGGTCATGAGAATCTAGAGATTCATGTGCACTCTGCTTGGGTGTGGAAAACAAGCTTTTTACTCTTACCAGTCAGAATCGAAGCTGAGTGGTTCAAACGTGGAGCCGCTGATGGAGATGACTTCAAGAGGTGTAGACAGGGGCTCCAGGGACCCAGGAGTTCTAGGAAGCCATCGCAATGTCTAGTGTTTCAGATGTGTCAAGACAGCCGTTCCATCTTCAGTTTTTAATACTTCTGAAGACCTCATCTCCCAAGAGAAAGGAAGCAGTAAACTGGCTTACAGCATTTCTGAGTCACCCTTTTAAAATTAAGCCTGTGGCTCAGTCCTGGACCATTTTTTCTCCCGGCTCCTGTTAGGATACAGCTATAGATCTGTTTTGTTTCAGGGTCGGATGTTTCCAGACTGTCCAAGGCCTTCTCATTCCCATGCCAGGATAGCTAGCCTGCTGTTCGCAGGAGGTTCTAAAAATCTCCTCCACTAGGCACCTCATCATCTCGTGAACTGAGTGTACCCCAGACACGGGATTCCCATCTTTGGTGCAGCATTCAAGAATGGGGAAGATGGAAACAGTGAGATTTTTGTTACTTGTGATGCAGGAACGACAGGGTCGAATTCAGCAACTGGAGAATCAATTCTTTTCCTGGGTGGTGAAGCGGCAAAGTCACACGTTAAAGGAGCAGGTACCTGGAAAGACAGTGAGCCATCCCACAACAGACACGTGTAGTGAGCATTATACCACTATGGGGGAATTTCTCTTACCTATGAGTTTCATCTGGGCACATCCATTTACTTCCTCAGTACGGGAATGTGAACAGTTCATGTTACATCTTGTATTGGAATGTGTGGGCGGCTCCTTGGGTTACATCAGAGTCTAAGTGTAGTGGGTTGGCTGTTTTGTATTCTAATGCTAATTCTAATGCAAAACTGGTTGTCCCAGAGATGAGAGAGTCCACATGTCAATGCTCGCTAAGTGACCCTGCCACCAATCAATTGTGATGGTAAATAAAGATGCCAACAGCTAATAGTTGGGCAGAAGAGACAGGTGGGGTATAAGTTTCCCAGCGCTTGGGACCATGAGGAGAACATGTAGGAGAGGAGAAGCGGGGCTGGAGAGATGGCTCAGTCGTTAAGAGCACTGACTGCTCTTCCGGAGGTCCTGAGTTCAAATCCCAGCAACCACATGGTGGCTCACAGCCATCTGTAATGAGATCTGATACTCTCTTCTGGTGCATCTGAAGACAGCTACAGTGTACTTACATATAATAAATAAATCTTAAAAAAAAAAAAAAGAAGGAAAGGAGAAGCCAGCATGGGTTAGCTGAGCCATAAAAAGCTGCCCAGCTATTGTGCTTCTTAAAACATATTTTAAATATAAAGGCTGTGAGTGTGTTTTTCATCTGGGAATAAAATAACCAAAGGTGGAGTAGAAATCCTAGGCCAGGATTTTAAATATTAAATACTACATATAAGTCATTTCTTTGTATCAATGGTGACCTGGAAATGTCAGTATGACATTTCCTGGATGGGTATTATTTCTCCAGAATGAGATACTGTCTTTAGATAGTTTCATATATATATATATATATGTGTGTGTGTGTGTGTATATATATATATATATGACCTTTATTGACCCAGATTATCTGTAAACATCAAAACTCACTTTTTGAAATTGTTCATTTATGAGTGGGTAAGTAAACATACTTCTTAGGACTATATTATCCTTTGTGTATGTGGGCTGTTTTGGTGTGTGTATGTCTGTGTGTGTGTGTGTGTGTGCGCGCGCACGTGTATGTGCGCGCACATGCGCGCGTGTATAGGGGATATTGATGTTTTATGGAATGTATGTACATTTGCTTGGAAAGTTTCTTTACCCTTTTATATATTTTTTTCTGAATATATAACTTTGATATAGAAATATAAGATTACCCAATATAAGATATGCTAAATTTTCAGCAAGGAAGCACTGTCCTTCCATTAACTCTAAATAGAAAATCAGACCTGGAGCTCCCCCCAGTTTCCTTTCCATTCACAAACACCCCCCCTCAAGTGCCTACTAGTTTGAATTTTAACAATATAAATTACGTTGGCCTGCATTGGTTAACAAAGAAGTAGGCCCCCAAAGTGACAGTCCTGATGGCATCAACTCAACCCCCACCTGAGCTTGGTTTTCATAGGGAATAGAAACCAAAGCATTTTCCATTTTCGTGTCTAAGCGGTGCCGTCTCCTCCGTCTCCATGGACCTCTATAAAACCCAATAAGCTTTTGCCGACAGGCCTGTCCTTACTACCTAAGGTGGCTGGCAGTTTTTCATTAAAAACTGTTCTATTTTCATGGAATTGGCCGTATTTAAGGGTCTCTCGTCGCACCTCCTTACAGCCTGGTACAGAACTTTCTTCAGTGAAACAATACAGTCATATCTACAGCGTATTGATTTCTGTGACACAATGTGATTTTTTACGGAATCCACTTGCAATGCCTGTTACTCATGGTTTTTATTTCTCATTAGGAGAAAATGCCTCTGCTTCCCTGGCTATTATATGCTTAGAAAATATTTGTATGGTTTTTATCTTGTACAATGTTCTTATACATAAACCCCGCTGGACTCATGAATGTACTTTTCCCAGAATATTAAATATTTATTTAGACCCCTCACATCTGGGCCCACAGCATAAATAAATACATAATTCTCCTTGAGCCGTGCACATTCCCCGGCCTACACTATTTCTGAGCACTTAAGGCTAATAATATATTCATTAGATTGCAATTTTTGAGCATCGCATATGCTGAGGGTAGATGTCCCTTTCAGGAAGTGGAAGTTTATCTGTGAATACAAATGAATATTCCTGTGTATATAATCGTAAGTATAGGTCCAGTTTTGAGCAATAGTTAAGCTGAGACTGAAGGCAGCTTTCAGAGACCATGACTTCCAGACTTGAATCTTACCAAGGTAGAATGGCAAGACTCTGAATGATCTTGAGGTCACATAGTTGACCACTGCGAATCATCCTTCTCTTGGATTCGCCCTCTACAGTTTTGTGCTCACGGGATTCATTCTTTCAGGAAGTTTCCCATCCCCCAACAATGTTTCCTTGTTAAGTGCCTTTCTCCCTGTTTGGTCAGCACAGCAGATGTCATTTCAAGAAGACTTGACACTCGGTAGAAGAATAGATTTTACCTCATATCTTGTTTTCCCCCCCCATCCTGGGGAAGATGGTCGTGATGAGGGATAAGAGAAAGGGAGATGAATGTTCCTTTGACTAAGGGACTCAAGCTTGAGAAAGCTTAAGGAGACATTTGCTGGAAAGTCATTGTTTGATATTGTTGTTGTTGATGATGATGATGATGATGTCACAGATACTGTTGGCATTTTGATAATGTTAATGGTTCTGGTGATGATGAAAATGATGATGGTCTGATGTTGGTGATAGTGGTAAATGATGCTGCTGCTGCTGCTGCTGATGTTTGTGATGATGGTGATGGTACTGATGATGGTGGTGATCATTCATGATGACAGTGATCATTATATTATTGGTGATGTTGATGGTGGTGCTGGTAGTGATGGTGATGATGGTGGTGGTGATGGTGGTGATGATGATGGTTGGTGATACTGGTTATGAGGATTGACTTTAATGATGGTGGTGATGGTAGTGGTGGTGATGATGACAGTGATGATGGCAATCATGATGATCATTCTACTTGTGTTGGAACTCTTTCTCATGTATGACAATAGACACGTCACACTGAGCAGCTGGTGCGATGATCACAATTTACTAAGGGAGAAATGAACTCATTACTTTCAGATAAAGACCATTTCCCCCAGTGCTTCTCTTACGGACATTCTGGACACTGGGCAGGATCTAAGTTCATTCTCTCTTTCTTAATTCCCATTTTACCAACACAGACTTAACCCACACTGCAGAATACCTTGTGCCTTGTGGTTCACATCACTGAACCATTGAGGAACCCTTTCCTATAATGAACCATGTGATGGTGATCATCCCATTCACTGCAACGTTCTCTCCTGACTGGTATAACTGGTGTCACCAGATACATAGCCATCAGCATTTACTCTGGCACTGTCAAGAGTCAGTCAACAGTCTTTGATCTTAGGTTTCGGGCATCTTAGTGGTAAACTCCTTTCCTTATGGTAGGAAATAAGCCACGAACCTGGGACTAGACTTTGACCTTGAGCTCAAATCACCGAGGTGCTATGTGACTTCAAGCATTCCTTAGTCTCTCTCTGGGATTCAGTGTGCATCTGATGATATGTTTGGCTTCTAGTATTTTACAGAATTACCTCACTGCATCCTTTAACCCTGAAGTTAACACTCATTCTATTCTCCCACTTGGCTTATGGAACCACAGCCTCCTGGATTCCCATCTAGGTCTCGTTTTTTTTTTGTTGTTGTTGTTGTTTGTTTATTTGTTTGTTTGCTTTTTTGTTTTCTTTGTTTGTTTTTGTTTTGTCTTGTTTTTCTCGTGCATTCTATACTATTGGCTGTCCTGTGTGTGAACTCACTAAGCCCCCAGTTTCCTTAAATGTACCATTTCACAGTGCTCCGTGCATTCATGCATCCCATTTTACTGATGACTCGTGGAACCACATCATCATCTCAATTCTGAGTTCTTGACACACCCAAATGACCACATTTGAGACAGATTTTAACACTTCATCCAGTAGTTGTGATTCATGGTTCCTCCCTACCATCCATGTCCAGGCCTTACCCACCAACCATCTTCTTTAAGTTGTTCCCACCCACCCCTAACAAACCGTGAACCTGGTACCCCCTCACTGTCCAGATTCACTTCTCTGCATCTCTCTCCTGCTCTGCTGAGTTACCGCCTCCCCAAGGGTCACAGGTGCTTATTCTCCGTTGCCTTCAAAAGCTGGACCAGTTATTTTTCAATTCACAGTTTGGAAGATGCCACTTTTTCCAAAACTCTCTACCTAGTCCCATCTCACTTGGGATAATAAACAAAGTCTGCCAACCATCTGTCTCTTTTCCTGGTTTGTTTTCTTCCCTTCTGTCTCTCCCATTTATCTACCACACTCCACTAATGCTGCTTTTATTGTTTTTTTTTTTTTTCTTTTTCTTTTATCTTGCCCTGCAAACCTCCCTACCCAGGACAAGCGCCCTCCACCGCCCCCCACGACCCAAGTACTTTCTATGTGCAAATTCTGCAGATCCTCCAGAGGAATGCCTGGTGATGCTGCCTGGCAACCAATTCCCCCTTATCACAGGATGTGCACACACACCTGGAGCCAGTGGGGGAGCGCATCCCATCATCATCTGCTCACCTGAGAAACCCCCTTGCATCTGTGAAGCATCATTTCCCTCAGACTTTGATGCTACTTTTGGCTGGAAACACTGCGGGCATCTAAATTCTGGCTCGCTACACTTCCTTTCAATTCTGCCCTCTCTTTCTCTCTGGGTCATTTATGCACTAATTGTTTAGGGAATGTGTCATTGTTCTCAGGCGTTAGAGATCAAGGCGGACGCATCTGCTGGGAAGCATTGAAGATGAGAAGACCCAAGACCAGACCCAAAAGAGGCATCAGGGACCCTGGCTTAAAAAAACATCGGTGAGCGCCAAAGCCCAGGCTTTGAGAACAAATACAGACTTCTGTGTTGGAAAAATAGCGTTCTTATTTCCAGCCTGCTAAAGGGACTTTGAGAGCTCGTCACAGCCGTTGATCAGGCCGAATGAAGTTTCGTTACTTACCTGTTTTTCACGGTTGATTTTTCTAGAAGATTTGGGGGTTTGGTGATTGTCTCTCTTCTGAGGAATAGTTACGAAACCGGCGAGGGTAGCTCAGCTCTGTCATCCAAGCGTGCATCTCCGTGGTTTGACTATGTTTGGCTTTCTTTCTTTGTTGGGTACATCTCCACTATAATTCTTAGCCAATTTGCCGAACTAGTGGCTTTGAAGGTATGGGCCCTCTTACTGGGATGGTCTTGTGAGATTGGGAATAAATAGTCCTGAAAAGGACCCAGAGCTCCCTGGCATTTTCTGCAATGCTGATTCATTCCCTAGAACTTCAATGATGTGGAGAGGTTGGGAGGTTGCAAGCCAAAAGTCACAAAGTATTTGAAAAGGGTCTTGATTCATGGCTTTCATTGTTCTGTTACTGTTGGTGTACAGGCAATTCTGCTGGCCTGCTCTCAGGGACCTGGCAATTGCTTATGTCATCACCTGCTGCCTGGCAGGTGCGTCAAGTGTTGTGCTGCAGATAAAGGGGACCCACCTGCCACCCCAGCCCTTTCTCAGTTTTGGTATGTCCCCACCCCCTCCCTCCATTTCTCTGCTCCCTCCCCCTCCCTGCCCCCCTCCCTCTCCCTCTGCCTGTCTACATGTCCACTTGTCTGCCTCTATCTCGTCCCCAAGTCCTCACTCCCTTCCCCTCCCCCAGTAAGCCCACTTTACACCAGACCTGTTGCATTAGGGTTCTCAGGGGTGCACCTTGGCTCAGGCCTGCCAAAGAAGGTACCCCTCACCACATTATATTTCATAACAGTTACCATAAAGCCATCATTATTTTTTTAATTGAGTTTGTTTTACTTATATTCACTTTATGTCTCACTCACTGCACCCTTCCTGGTCATCCCTTCTAACATCCTTCGCCATCACCCCTTCTCCTCTGAGTGTGTGAGCCCCCACCCCACCCCCACCCCGGGTATCCCACCCACCCTGGCACTTCAAGTCTTTTCAAGGCTAGACGCTTTCTCTCTTACTGAGGCCAGACAAGGCAGCCCAGCTAGAAGAGCGTATCCCATGCTTTTGGTACAGCCTCAGCTCCAGTTGTTCAGGACCCACATGGAGGTCAAGCTGCACATCTGCTACATATGAGCAGGGAGGCTTAGGTCCAGACCCTGTATGTTCTTTGGTTTGTGGTTCCGACTCCAAGACCCGAAAGGGTCCAGGATCGTTGACTGTTGGCCTTCCTGTGGAGTTCCTATCTGCTTTGGGGCTGCAATCCTTCCCCCTATTCTTCCATAAGAGTCCTCAGGCTCCATCCACTGTTTGGCTGTGGATTTTCTGTATCTGCCTGAGTCAGCTGCTGAATGGAGCTTCTCAGAGAATAGCATGCTCCTGTCTGCAAGCATAACAGAGTATCATTAATAGTGTTAGGGATTTGGTGCTTGCTCATGGGATGGGTCTCAAGTTCAGCTGGTTATTGGTTGGCCATTCCCTCAGTCTCTGCTCCCTCTTTTGTGTCTGCATTACTTGTAGACAGGATAAATTTGGGGTTGAAAGTTTTGTGGGTAGGTTGAAAGCCTTCATTATAATGCTACCATTTTGGAACATGGAATTTGAGTTAACCTGAGTCTGTATCCTTGAGCCACAGCCACTCATACGTGGTGTCAGAACAAACTGTCACTTATCCCCAGTGACATGAGAGTTCCCTTTTTGTGTCAACAAGAACACAGACAACTTTGACAAATAACCTTCCTGGTCAGGAGCAAGCAGTGTCCTTGTGAAGGTCCGCATCATAGTGACATAGGCAGGGTTCATAAATCGCAAATCCAGCTTCCACATTATGGTTCCTTAAAATCAGGAAACCCCTCTGCAGAGGATCCAATAATATCCTTTGTATGATGCTGGGTAACTGGATACACAGTAGAAGAGACATTTAGAGTCTCACTGTGAAGCCTTCTTTAGCAGCTCAGTATGTCTTCAAGGACCCTGAATCTTTCCATCTAGTGTTTTTGTTGTTCTCTACATATAAGCGTAGTTGGTGATTGTTCTTATGGCTGCAGATTGGCCCCTGGAAGGCCCAGCATTCCATACATGCAAAAGCACTTCAGAATGAAGGAAGAAAACACATTAGTCTATAGATCTTTTAATTGGGCATAAAGCATGCATGCCAGCTATCAGTAGTACTCCATATGTATTTCAGGGGCTGTGGTGGATCACAGGACATCAACTAGTGTGGGAAAACCCAATGCTGTTGTATGGAGGAAGCATCCTGTCTGGTGGAGTACCAGGATCTAGGACTTTAGGCATGTAATCAGGATGTCCTGGGAAGACTGAGATACATCTAGAGTCATTCTAGATATGCACTGGGCTTCAATGAGCAAAAAGAGGTTGTTACACTGGTCCCTTGAGGAAGACTTTCAACCTTGGTTTCATGACTCAGCAGTTCTGATTTTACACACACACACACACACACACACACACACACACACACACACACCAGCTATCTTTCCTTTGTGATTATTTTCAGTATTAAGGAAGGATCTATTAGGAGACATTGAAGGAATGGAGGGTGTGGGAGTCCCTGGGGAAAGCCCGGCTCTTAGGTGAAAAAGCATTTGTGGATAGATCCTGCCTGCATCCTGTACCTTGGCTCACCTCTAATCAGCTACGCTTGCTCTGGAAAGAACAAATCAACAAACTAACAAAATAAGACCTCCAACTTATTTGCCAGTGTTTCTACTTCTGTTTATAATAAAGGGCCACACCCCTGGGCTCAGCCCAGACCAATGTTTAGCATATAGGAGGCCATTGTAAGATATAGATTTTTAGCCCTTTATGGTTAAGAATAAGAGTTGACCCACGGGGTGGTCAATCCTGAATGCCTGGATGCTTCCATCCTGACGATTAGATTGTCATCGCCTTTCATGGTTCCCATGTCCACTCACCTGATAAACGATAACTTTCTCTCTAAAAATAATGTAATATTTTCTTCTATAGAACTCACTCTCACTGCCTTAAATCACCATCATTATTTTGTTACTTTGTAACCAATATAAATAGGTATGACAGAATTTATCCACAGCCCACTAAGCAACTTCCCCTTCCCCCTTTTATGTCAATCCTAACATAGTGCTGAGGCCCAGAAGACGGAGCTGGGTTGGCCCACAATAGCTCCACTCTGCCAGCTCCTGTGCTGTGGGCAGTGTGGATCCAGTTCTGAATTTTACGTGGGACAAATGTATGGCTGAGGCTTTTAGGGGATAAATTCCTAGGAAATAAGGATTTGTGATAATGAAGTTGTTGGTGAGTCTGTCTGCCTTCTGTCCTCTGTTGCAGGTAGCACATGTAGAAATGGGAGGTATTAAGGGTGAGATACTCCAAGTGCACAGCCAGAGGATCCTGACCCACATCTGAGCTCCTGGCTTGGACCTAAGGAGAGATCCTGGGAGCTACTGAGCATCCCATGCCTGACGACTGCAGGGTCTGGCTATAGTCTACCTGTTGAAGTAAAATGTGGTGGTGTTCGTTGGTTTGTTTGGTTGGTGCTAAACACCTCCAGTGGACATCTTCCTTAATGAGGTATTGGGAAGGAGATAGAAAGGGAAACACTATTCCACACTGCATAGCTCTCAGATACTCACTTTTCCATTCATGTTCTGTTCAGAATCATGTCCCGTGTGCACCAAAGCATCACTGTGATAGAACACGCACGCAGTATTTATGCTGCCATTGAACATATGTCAAAGTAGGGACTAAAGCAGAAATGTCCCTGTATTGATGGAAATATCCTATTCAATATCATGATATTCTTACATATGTAATTTTATTCATGTATATATGTATGAGGGGTATTGTGTATTAATGTCATGGGACATTTGTGGAGGTTAGAAGATATCTGGTCAGCTTTAGGTGTCACTTGAATCAGCCTAAAGTCATCTGAGAAGGGAGTTTCAATTGAGAGATTGCCCAGATAAGAATGGCCTGTGAGCATGACTATGGGGGTGGTCTTGATTATTCACTGATGCAGAAAAGATCAAACCACTGTGGGTGGCACCATTCCCCAGGCAAGTGGTCCTGTGCTGTATAAGAAAGCTAGCTGAGCACGAGCTTTCAAGTGAGCCAGCAACTGGCATCCTTCAAGGTTTCTTCTTCAAGTTCCTAGTGGAGTTCTTGTTTTAAGTTTCCTTGAGGATAGGCTATTACATGTAAACTGAAATAACCCCTCTCTTTCTGTAAGTTGTTGTTAGTCAGAGCATTTTATTACAGCAACAGGATGGAAGCTAGAACAGAGCACAGCATTGTGGGGTTGGTACACTTTCTCCATCATGTCTTGGGTTCTGGAGTTAGGACTCAGGTCAACGGGCTTTTATCCGCAGAGGTGTCTCACTGGAGCAATATATTTTACATGGAGATCCAATTCTGTAATTTCTCATTAAGATGCCCATCCAAGAAGAGACATCCTGATTTCTGTATATGTATCTGTTTCTATCGATTAACTATACATCTATCCCTCCCTTGTACTTCATGCCTTCCGGTTATTTCAATTCTGAGTCACCAGGAAAGAGACCTGCATATTTTGAGCCACAGTTTTGAATTCTCTGTAGTGGGTTTGTCCTCATGCTGCTTGGGATCTAATGTTAATTTGGGTCCCCAAAACTGCTTACACCAGTGTCTGCATGAAGTTTCTGGGAACCTGCCCCCCAATTGGTTGTGATTGGTAAATAGAAATGCCGACAGCCAATAGCTGGGAAGGACAGACAAAGGCAGGGCTTTGAAATTTCCTGGGCTTGGGACTGGGAAAGAGAAGGAGATCCTCTATGCTGGGATACTGTGAAGAAGAGGAGAGATGCCATGTCTGAAGAGAAGCATGGCCACTATGTGAAGGAGCCCGGAGAGTATGGCCCAGAGTGCAGCCCAATTGGGCATTCCCTGGGTTCAGAGTGGCCTGGATAGAATATAGAGTTTAGTAAGTAATAACGGGAAGTGGATTAACTGCATGAAGATTAGGATTAGATTATCTATTGCGCTGTTTATCAAAAGCATACTAAAATACAAAGCCCCCCCCCTCTCTCTCTGTGTGTGTGTGTGTGTGTGTGTGTGTATTTCATTTGGGAACTGAAAACATTGTGGCGGGTAGCAGCAAACCCACCTCCAGAATTTTATCAATAAATAATTATTTCAACACCTCTCAACTTTTGTTCAAGAACAAGTCATTATATCAAAGGGTGAGAAACGTGCTGTAGCATTTTTAACTTCCCCATTGATTTTGCCTTAAAAATTAACCTAGATTCAACTTACAATTTTCTCCTTTACGTTCCTGATTGTACTGAACAATATTCTTTCATGGTTTTATGTATACGAATTCTTTTTTTTTTCTTTTAAAGACTTGTCTTTTATTTTGTGTGTATGGATGCTTTTTACCTGCATGTATGTCTGTGTATGCCACAATGCCACAGAGCCCAGAGGAGGTTGCCAGAGCCCTAGAATTGGAGTTAGAGATGGGGGTGAGCCACCCTTTGGATGCTGGGGATCAAACCCAGGTTCTCTTCAAGAACAAGTGCTTTTAACTTCTGAGCCATATCTCTAGCCCCAGTCTTCACTAATTCTTATCTTTCAAACTTTTTTTTTTGAAAAAAAAAAGATACAATATTTGTGTCAGTTATATGATGTGTAATTTCACTAGTACAATTTTAAAATAATTTTATATTAAAAATCATTGTATTGGTATGTGTTAATTTTATA
This sequence comes from Mus pahari, assembly GCF_900095145.1. Lineage (NCBI taxonomy): Eukaryota > Metazoa > Chordata > Mammalia > Rodentia > Muridae > Mus > Mus pahari. The sequence continues at coordinate 16,794,107 of NC_034612.1, read as the reverse complement.
TACAGTGCCAAACTTCACATATATATCTTCTTTCAAGTATATCATACACTTTGATCATATTAAATGCTCTTTACCCATCTCTCCCTCTTTCTGTTTTATTAATCTCTTCCCTTCTACAGACATTCTATCTTTAAGTAGATATCATTGATAAGTCTATTCAAAGATGTCGTATCATTTATTATGGCTCTTATAGAGGACCCAAGTTCAGTTCTCACTACCCAAGTTGGGTTGTTCACAATTGCCTGCCACTCTAGCTCCTAGGAATGAGATTGTGTGTGTGTGTGCACGTGTGTGTGTGTGTGTGCGCGCACGCGTGTGTGCGTGTATGTGTGTGTGTGTGTGCACACGCATGTGCGCACGCGCATGCGGGTATGTATTATGTTCTGCAGGTACATTCAAGGGAGAAAAGCAGCACCCATGCAAAATGAGTGGCACTACTAAACACTGTGCTACGGTAATGACACCAGTCACAAAGATGACCGACTATGGACTATGTCAGCCTGTTAATGTGAACGCTCTAGAACAGGTGTACCGGTCATTATTAACCATCAATTTGGCAGACTAGAGTCTTTCAAAGTCTCTCTACCAAGGAAAGCTTCCACAGATAAATTGCCAAGCTCAGACTGGCCTGTGGTATGTCTTTGGGAGACTGTCTTTATCCTGATTTTTAGTTAATATATGAGGGGCCAGCCCACTGTGGGCAGCACTATCCCTAGGCTGATTGCCCTGATATATATATATATATATATATATATATATATATATATATATATATGTGTGTGTGTGTGTGTGTGTGTGTGTGTGTGTGTGTTATGTATTAGCCTGCCTGTGTGCCAATAAGCAGTGTCCTTCTTGGTTCCACTTTGCTCTCAGGCTCTTAGGTTTCTCCTTGGTGAGAGGTAATGCTGTGTGGGACACCAAGCATGCTTGTGTTCATATTCCTACCCCCCTCAGTGATGGAGTGTGACCTGAGAGAATGAACTGACTAAACCTTTTCCACCTCTCAGTTGTTTTAGGTAGGATTATTTTATTACAGCCACAGAAAGGAAAAATAGAACAGGAAAATCCATAATACCAGAAACCAGGTCTGTGACTGACAAGGAACTAGGGGCTGGGGAGGAGTGGGGCAAAGTTTGTAAAGAGCAGGAATGTGTAGAACATAATGAAAGATTCTGGAACTATTTCCCAATGATGGTCACATAGCATGGCAAATGCAGTTAGCGTTCTCTGTTGTCTTCTTGACAGTGTGTTACAGCCGGCGGTACGCAGTGTGGATCTGATGACCTTAAAAGGGAAGGAAATCTGACTTTTTATTTATTTATTTATTTATTTATTTAGTGACTGTGTCAGGTGTGTTCACAGTCTACAGTGTGGGTGTGGAGGTCGGGAGACAACTCTCAGGAGTTGATTCTCTCCCTGCACATCGTGGGATCTCAGGATCAGGCTTATCCTTGGGTCTGTGTCCAAGTACCTCCACCCACCGAGTCATCTCACCAGCCCTGACTTTGGACCTTGTCCACTGGTTCTGTCTTTTCCCATCATTTTAGAGTACCAGGGTCCACTGGCCACAGGCTCTCTGCCCCAGCCCACTGGCTGTACTGAGAGAGGTTCGATGGTCCACCGTCGGGGACCAAATGCCGGGTGATGCTGAGAAACCACTGGATGTGCTTTGATGGAGGGAAGCCGTTTTTCCCTCACCCTCTGCGCTGAACGGCAGAAATCAGATCTGAGCGTTTCTCTGTGTCAATGAAGGGAAGTAAATACAAATTTTGAGCAGGTTTTCAAAATTGCTTTGACAGCTTTTCTATTATAGTTCAGCGACTCTGGGAGTGAAGATCTATATTTTGTTTGGATTCAATTGTCTGAGGGGTAAGCGTCTCAGCCGACAATCCTCCGGGTTTCAACAAAGGTTGGCAACCCAATGCATTTGTGTTACCTAAGATTTTTCATATATATATATATTTTTTTTTCCTTGAGAAATCCATGACACAACGAATTGGTGAGAGATACATGAGAGCAAATTAAGCATCCATGAAAATTGCCGAGGTGGGAGAATCTAGCATTGTGTGATTTAAAAAACATCAAAAAACCAGAAATGTTACCGTTCTTTGGCTTCTGTGATTTGTCACGTGAAATAAAAAGGTGAGCAGAGCAATGCCTGAAGATGTTTTCCTTATTTTTTTTTCCTCCCATTTTCTCCCACTGCTATAGATCTCCTGCCACTCAAAGTTAGAGATAAATAACCCACCAACAGGAAAACAAAAGCAGGTTATGAACAGAAAACGCTCTGGCCTCAGAACGATAGCTCTAGTCTCAGGAAAAATGTGTTTAGCTTAGAGAGAAAGCTCTCCAATTGCTTGATACCTGCCTCATGGTACAGTATGGCCCAGGAGGATTGAGCTCTGGCTTGGGGTCCAGCTTAATGATGGCAAGAGAGGACCAGGATGGGGGAACTGAAGCCTGGGACTTAGTTGTAAGGATCTGTGCTTCCCAGGGGTGTTAACAAATTAAAATATATTTATTTCCTATCCCTAAAAGAGAAGGCATCTCAAGTGCGGAAGTTAATTTATAAGCAATGGTAAAAAGCAGACTACGGTCACTTTCTGCTCTGGGGTTGTAAAGCTAGTGACTAAGTCTATATGTGCTCCCAGAGGGCCATTTTCAGGATTTTTGCTGAGCATATAAACACTGCCAGTAAGGATTCTTCTCTTCGACTGAATGAGGTATCCAAGATGAGGCAGTCTCTCGTCTGTCTGAGGACATTCACTCAACCGTGATGGCCCCCATTTGACTCACTGACACAAACCCGTAATGGCAAATTAAGTTTAATTCGATTTTACCCAAGAACAAGCTGATATGTGGAAAGTTCATGCAAGGAATGGGTAAAATGCACACCTAGGGGCCCGTGAGGTGCGAAGAACAGAAGGTAGGACCTGTGAGACAAAGATAAGCAAAAAGAATCCTTCACAGCGCACCAGCTTGCTGTGCACTAAGCCGACTTCTCCTGCACCAAGTGGAGCTGTATTTGACTTTCAGTGCAAGGTGGTTCCTTTTTCAGGGTCTTAACTAACAGGTCCAGGCTGGGACTGGAGTTTGAGTTTCTTTAAATATATTAGGTTGTCTCGCGCATCTTTTTACTGAGGGACAGATCCCATTCTCAAGGACTGGACTGTACGGTCTCAGATCCTATCAATGTCTCCACCTCTGAATACCACTAAGATTCAGGATTAGGTGGCTCTCCTGTGACGGTAGATGCACCACACTGTGGTTGTCCCACACCGAATCTGACCATCTCTGACATTCCCTGCATTACGACAATGCAGGAAGTGAAGAGGGTGGGGTTCAGTGGCCATGTCTGTGGAAAGAAGGATTTCTATGTCTACGGCTAAAAATTACTAAAACAAAGGTCAAAAGTCTGAGCGTGTTATTGAAAGTTTGAGTGCATTACACAAGATATATACACGATATGTCTGAAATAATGTGACTAGTAACTACAATTGTTCTGATCTGCTTACACACTAAACACAAATTTACATGATTTTTGATGATTATTTAAAGACATGACTTAACACGTGAGGCACCCACATGCCTTCCTGGCCACTGTAGCGATTTCAGTCATTGAGCCCTCTGCAAACTTGGGTATAGGACAAAGCCTAGAGGGACAGGAGAGTGTTTATGACTTTCCATCCCACAATGGATGGCATAAGGTCCCAGAGTCAAGCCAAGGTGGTTGATGACCCTATTTTTGTCCTACAAGATCCTTCATACTTCAATGTACTAAATAGAAGTCTCTTTTGCAAAGCATTTTTTCTTGGGGGGGGATGGGTTTTAGGATAATCAAATAGTTGAGGGGCACATTTGTAACTGAAGCGCACAGCTTGCTGAGTTGGGCCAAACCTGCATGGTATCCTTTGTCTCAGCTGAGCTGGATTTTCAGTGGAGTTGTATTGTTTGAGCTCACGTCTTTACTTAGCAATATTTACTGATGAGCATTAAACGGGGAAGATAAAGATTAAAGTTGTGTGAAAGATTAAGGCTGCTTTGTGCCGGGAGACATCTTTTACCCCTTCCAGTCAAGAGTGTTCACACTCCATAGACCAAGTGCGAAGCAAATGGAAATTAAAGGAAGGAGTCACAGGTCTGAGCAAAGCCGTCGTCCTTGGGGGAACCCGATGATGTCTTATTATTCTGAAGATAGCTGCAGATCAACATGGCCAAGTTTCTATTCTGTAGGTCTATGTCACGAGACTCACAGTCTTTCTTTGATCACATACACTTAATCTCCTGGGTGGGTACCCACCCTTGCAGTGTTCTATGTACAGTACAAAGAAAGCCATGGAGGGCTGGTCCCTTCTCCTTGTGGCTGAGGACCCAAGACGGTCTGATTAACTGGAGCCAGCGGCCACGTGTACCTTTAAACGCATGGGATATATTTTTTCTTTATTCATCTTCCTTTAAAACATTTAGAGTTGGAGAGAGCTAAGGAGATAACTCAGTCATCGAGGTGCACGCACGCAGGACCACTTGAATACAAAGCCCAGACCTCACATAAAAGAAGTCATGCTTAGACTTGTAATTCCAGTACTGGGAAGTGGGGGACAGGCAGATTCCAGGGCACTGAGTCTGGGGTATTCAGTGAGCTTCAGGCCAAAGACAGACATTGTTTTAAAAGAACAAGTCAGGTCTGTTTAACGTTTCTTGGATGTGCACATTTTTAGGGTTGACCATCCGGTATTGGGTAACCAATTGGTGTGTGCTTTTGCCTAGCGAAAGCTGTTTCTCCCACTCAGCATTCCTTAGTTGTGGGTCGTTCTCTGTGCAGGGTTGGAGCATCCAAGGCTTCCCCGTCCGTTTTGGCATGTCTAATGGCATCGCCCTTGGTTAGCTCATGTGTAGTGGTCCATGATGGTAGAAAGAAATAATATTGAAAAGCCAAAATATAAAACAAGATGACCAGGCCCTGAGGAATGGGGCGGGAAGGCACATGACAGACCCATGTGCACACACACCCAGCCCCTATATAGACACAGACGTATCCCAAGAAACGTATTTTATTCGGTTAGACTACACCAGGTCTGATTCACTCAAGTATAAGCTGATTCCCCTGCTCTCTGCCTTCCTGTCCCTCTTGTCTCCTCTGACTCTTCTTTTTTTTTTTCCTGTTTTCTTTCTTTGTTTCGGTTTCTCTTTATTTTATGTCATTGGTACCCCCGCACTTTCCTTTGTATTTCTTTAGAAATTCAATCCTCGCGCCACTCTTCTAAATCTCAGTGGCTCCATTTAGCACCATGGCATATCAGGAAAAGAGAGGCTCGGTGCTACGCAGTCCTCGAGAGGTTGTCTCTTTTGCTCTTGTTATCTGCTTGGCTATTGAAAAGTCTAAATTTGATCAAAGCCAAACACAGGGCCTGAGCCTGACGTGGCTGTGCACACACCTGTGATCCCCAGCGCTCAGAGGCCGATGCAGGGAGATAACGAATTTGGGGTTAATTTGGTTGGGCGATGTGGTGAGACTTCAACTCAAAAGGAACAGAGGAATTCGTTTTTTAATCCAAGGAATTTGGGGGGGTTGGCATTAAGGAACTAGAGATATGTGTAAGTATATGGACAAGTTTTCTAGTAAACCCATAAAATATTTGAAATGATGCAAGTATTGCAGAGTAGACGATGAAGTGATCGTTGAACGTATCATCAAACTAAAGCAAGAGTGTGGCAGGTGGAGCCATCATTACAGACAACACATGCCGTCAATCTGCCCTGTAATGTCTCTCCTTCTCTCTCCCTTCCTTTTCCTCCTCTACTCACTCTCTCTTTCATTTTCTCTCTTTCCCCTCTTTCCCTCCTTACCCTTCTCTCCAGCCTTCCTCTTCATCTCCCTGCCAACCCCTGCTTCTGTGACTTGACTTGCCCTCTCACTCTTACCATGCATGCGTCTTCTTTCTCAGTCGCCAGCTTTTTTTTTTTTTTTTTTTTTTTTTTGGTTTTTCGAGACAGGGTTTCTCTTTATAGCCCTGGCTGTCCTGGAACTCACTTTGTAGACAAGGCTGGCCTCGAACTCAGAAATCCACCTGCCTCTGCCTCCCGAGTGCTGGGATTAAAGGTGTGCACCACCACGCCTGGCCTAGTCACCAGCTTTAAATATCCTCATCAAACAGGTCCACATGCACGTCCCTGGCCTTGAGACACATGGCCAAACCTGACCTCAAAGGAGGATGGGAAAGCAACTCTATTTCCGAAGACATTTTGCCTCCTAACCGATGCCTTCTTTTCCCATTCGAAGGCAGCGTGGGGGCTGACATCACGTCCTCAGCACCTGTCTGTGCTTGTCCTCTGCGCAGCCATCACTTTTGTTTGGTTACAAACCTCCCTTCTAGCAGCATTTTAGGCATCCGAGGGACGTGTCTTTGTATCAATCATTTTGTTAATATAATTCCTTTATGTAGATAGTCAAAAAGACTTTTTGCAGGATAAGAACATCAGACCTATATCTCCTCACTCAACACTTCACAAATTGGATTTTGAAAGCCTCAAATGGATTGCCCATTATTACTATGAGAATTTTAAGTCATATCTTCCATTATCATTTTTTTTTAAAAGCACTAAAAGCACATCCGGATGCTTCCGTTTATCTGTAGCCGATCCCTCCAGCACTCAGTGGTGTCTGTATTTCAATCTCGAGGACAGGGCTCGCGTTCTCCGTCCTCTCAATGCAGAGGAGGCTGTAGAACCTGCACAGATGTCTCTGTGAGCTGAAGTGGTGGAGGGGATGTGCCTCCCCCACACTTGTTCTCTCTTCCAGTGCCAGGTTTTCAAAGAGGAGGGATCCTACGCACAGGGCAGATGCACAAGATGCCAAGAGCCCAGGTCCCCAGTGAGTCTGAGAAGCAACCAGAACAGAGATGTAACAGCAGCAGGAGGCTGGTCCTTGCACGACTCAGGAGCTGTCAAGATTTCTGTCTTACGGCTTTAATCCCTACTTGTGTCTAGAATGGTCCGAAGCAGAAGTTGCTCAGAAGTATGACTGAGCCCAAGAACTGGACCCTAGATAACAAATATTTAGATTATTTTTCAACTTCTCTATAAATCCTAGGAGTTTTGTGTAGTCAACTTTCCTGATGCTCTTCATGCCTGGCAGAAATATGGTTGAAGGTTAAGAACCAGAGCTTCCATGCCTGACAAGGCCCTGGGTACACCTCTATCTGTAGTCCAACCTTGGAACCAATACCCGAAGGAAGAAGAGAAGATCTGTGATAGGGTCAGCGGGGTGGAGGAGACATTTATCCTAAACCTCAACCTGAGAGAAAGAGGATGTGGGCTCACATTAGGCTCATCCTATAAGCTGATGTGTCATGGGGTTTGCCCCTGAATGCTCTCCTTTAGAGCTCTCATAGTTGTCAAAAAACTATTTTTAGTTGGATTACAGAGTGGTTGGATATGTGGGTTTTAACAAGCAAACATGTTCTGAACCAGTACAAACCAGTAAAAAAAAACATTGCTGAAGATAATTAAAAATGAACTGTTGGATATTACATATTTTGATAATACCTGACCCTCTCCTCATCTCTAACTTCTTCAAGACCACGAAACGCACACCCCTTCCCAATGCCAAGTTCTTTTCTTTTGAAACTCGATTAGTGCTGCACCTATGCACACAGGTATGGTAACATCCTTGTTCAACCTACCAAAAGAAATAAGTAAATTGCTTGTTCTGTGTTGAAAGGACCCCCCTTCCCATCCCATGGAGGGTTAACTCACATGCAAGTGGCTCGTATCTATAATCCCAGCAAGGAAACCTTGCCCCATTGTTACCCAGCCCCAGATTTTGGTCCTCTAGGAATATACACAGCAAGAAGGAATGACAATATCTGGGACTGAGAATCAAATCAAACTTCTTATAGGAAACTTAAGGTGTTTACACTGCCTTTGCTTTTGAAATGGGTATTGTGAAGACAAGCAGCATGGGATAGGAGGGTGCATATGTATTTTATAAACCTAACAATTCTCAAGAAATTTTTGAGAAAAAGAAGTGGAGTGCCTTTTTAGTTGACTCGTTTGGAAACACCAACTGGGTCATATTTTGGGTAAAGTCCCAAGTTGGAAGAGCTGACAGGCTGCAGAAATGACAGTAGGCAGGGGAAACATCAGCCTAGAGGATGCATGGTTCACTGGGGATTGAACTCATAGCTTCATGCTTGGTAACAGCTCTCTAAACCAAGCTGTGTCCCCATGTGTCAATGGCAATATTTTCATGTCTCCTATTCTTTCATTAAAAGTACCATAAATGTATTGCTAAAACACCCACTTTAAAAAGTAGTCTCCCTGTGCCTGCTTTGGAAAAAAATCTCCAAAGTTCTCTGTGTAGGGTCTCATGCATAAAATAACAAATATTTCCATTGTCTATTAAGAATCTCCTTAGAGGGAAAATATGTAAATGATTATTCGTGAAAGCACCTAACTGCAGTACGTAATCATTTTCCTATTCCAGAGTCACTGAGCAAATTAGATCATAAGTATTCTTTTTTAAATTAGTTGCCACGGGGATACAGAAATGACTAAATACTTAAGAGCCTATACCACTCTTCTAGAAGAATCTAGTTCCCTCTGAGCTCATACCCAAGTAGAAAAGCTCACAGACATCTGTAATTCCTCCTCCCAGGAGTCCTCTGCCCTCTTCTGGCCTCTGAGGGCAGTGCACTCACATACACAGATACACACAATACTTATTATACACATGCATCTTTTAAAACACTTGAACAGACAAGTGAGCTGCCATGATGGGTTGTTATGAAGACAAAGGGGAACTGTACTGTGTGCTTACAGCATTTTTAAAGTTCGGTGGTTTCATATAGCAAAAGTGCAAACCTGTAAGTCCTTGACTTCACAAAAGCCTGTCACAAGGGAGTTCCAGCCTAATGTGCCTCTTGAGACTGCAGGATAATGTCTGTGTATGGTCACACCGACTGTTGGCCACCCTTCAGTGTCCATCGTTGAAAGTCTCAGTCCCAGCTCACTTGTCCCTGAGTTAAGTGACACACATCCTTCAAATCTCCCTGTCCCAGTTCACTTTAACTGTCTAGTTGACAGGTTAGAGTCATCTGAGGAGAGAACCCATTCCTAAAGGAGGATTTAACTGAATTAGATTGGCCTGTGGGTAAGTCTTGGGGGAGTTGGTTCTCCATTATTCATGGATGTGGAAGGGTCTAGCCCACTGTGGGTGGCACCATCCCTAGGCAGATGGGCTCCAGCTGTAAAGGAAAGTGATGAGCTGTAAAGTCGAAAGCAGCACAAGAACCTCCGTGGTTCCTGACTCTTTCTTGAGTTCCTGTCATGACTTTCCTCACTGATGGACTGTTACTAGTCTATTGAAATAAAGCCTGTGCTTTATCACAGCAATAGGAATGAATCAACATAGTCTCTCTTCATTTTGTTTTAACTGATAAGTATTTTACCTAATTATGAAGTATTATGTGATATTTCTATGTACCTTAATATAGAGATAGGCATATGTAATATGTATAACATACACATAATATGCACAGGCATATACATTGTGTGTGTGTGTGTGTGTGTGTGTGTGTGTGTGTGTTTGATGTATTATTGTTACTGGAAACTAGGGCCAGTTGTCTGATGCTGGGGGAGGTGATCCTCAATAATTCAACTCTAACCAAGTAAACCAAAACAGAGAAAGCAACAATTAACCTATGAAAAAATCTTAGATCAGAATGGGAAAGACAGAGAGACACTGACCCTCAGCTCTCCCTTTGGAGGTGGAAGGGCCCATGATTTGCTGAAGAATGATACCCCAGACTCAAATAGTATGTAAACGCCAAGAGTGTTTTATTTTGCAGAAATCCAGCATGCTGGTTGGTGTCTCCCATTACCAAGATAAAGAGAGCCAAGTATGCTTGCAGGCCAGATTTAAAGCACATGAGGGGAATTCCAGGTTAAGTTTATCCTGCTCTATCTCTAGGGACATTCCAGAACTACTACTGGGGTGTGGGGGCTGGAAACTGTTGCTGTAGAAGTCTGGAAACTGTTGCTGAGGAGGTCTGGAAACCACTTGACCCATTGCCCTTGCCTCAGGCCAGGTGGCCGGGCAGCTTCTGAGGCCTGAACTTGCACAGTTCTTGGTAACAGAGATTTAGGCCTCATTTCCTGAACTGCCAATTTGAAGCCTGTCATGGAGTCAGTCTAGCCTTCTCATTGGCACATCGGTGAGTTCCCAGATTCTATAAGGGAGGAATAGATGCGGGGTGTAGATGGGGAGTGGGGAGGCTCGTGCAATTAATTAAGTCTTGATCAATTCGGTGTGGGATGATCGTAATCTCAAGATCGATCCAGGAGGCTTTGCCAAGATAAGAACAATGCTGTTTTCTAAGGCAGTCTAGACTCTTGTCACAAGATGTTTATTGATCAGACCCACCATTCTAGGAATCCAAGGTGATTTGGGGGGCAAAGAAGATGGCCAGGAAGCATGGGCAGAAACACCCTCAGACATACTCAGACATTATCTCTCAGCTATGTTTACTTTTGGTTTTCCAGAGACTGGAGAGATGAGAGATGTGGGTCAAAGGGCACAGAAAGTCCCTTAGACAGGAGGAATATGCTTTTAGCTCAGTCACACAGTATGCCAATTACTGTCTATACGGATGCATATTTCTTCTTAGTTACCTGCTTCCCCAGGCCGATTGTTTCCAGAACTTCTAATTTGCTTCTTATCCAAGCTTGTGCCTAAGTAACTCCTACACTCTACCTGTAAGCTTTCTCAATTAAGAGACTGTATTCCTCTAACAATGAGTTGCTATAGCACCGGATGTTTTAACTGACTCATGAGTGTTTGTCAAATGAACAGCTCAGTGTAAAGTAGGAGTTGTTTTTAGTAATTCATGGTTTTTGTTTATTTGTTTTGTTTTGTTTTTTCTTCACTTGGGTCACAAAGTCTAAGGAACAGAGTAGACAGTTCTACCTTGGATTTTAAGGCTGATCCTGTGCCACAGCGCTCCCTACCCAAATACTGCCTGGAGAGAGAGATGGTCTCCCCAGGAGTGCTGGCATACCCGTGAGCACAGGTAACACCACCACTTCTGCTCAAATTCCTGGCCCAAGTGGGACCAACCCAGAGTCATCAGGACACAGGAACCAAGGAACATCAGGGGACAGAAACCTTCCAGTTTCTGTCTGCACCCAGGAGCTGATCCTGTGCCCCAGCACTCCATAGCCAAATTCATCCTGGAGAGAAATGGTCTCTCAGGAGTACTGACACACAGGCTTGCAAGAGGGACAAGACACAGTCAGAGACAGCAAGACCAGCTAACCACAGAGATAACCAGATGTCGAGAGGCAAGGGCAAGAACATAAGCAGCAGAAACCAAGGCTACTTGGCATCATCAGAACCCAGTTCTCCTACCACAGTGAGCCCTGGATACCCCCAACACGCCGGAAAAGGAAGTCTCTGATTTAAAATCGCATCTCATGATGATGATAGAGGACTTTAAGAAGGACATAAATAACTCCTTTAAAGAAATACAGGAGAACACAGGTAAACAGGTAGAAGCCCTTAAAGAGGAAACACAAAAGTCCTTTAAAGAATTACAGGAAAACACAACCAAGCAGGTGAAGGAATTGGACAAAACCATCCAGGATCTAAAAATGGAAATAGAGTTGACAAAGAAATCACAAAGGGAGACAACCCTGGAGTTAGAAAATCTAAAAAAGAGATCAGAATTCATAGATACAACACCACCAACAGAATACAAGAGATGGAAGAGAGACTCTCAGGTGCAGAAGATACCATAGAAAACATTGACACAACAGACAAAGAAAATACAAAATGCAAGAAGCTCCTAACCCAAAACATCCAGAAAATCCAGGACACAATGAGAAGACCAAGCCTAAGGATAATAGGTATAGAAGAGAGCAAAGATTCCCAACTTAAAGGGCCAGTAAATATCTTCAACAAAATTATTGAAGAAAACTTCCCTACCCGAAAGAATAAGATGCCCATAAACATACAAAAAGCCTATAGAACTCCAAATAAACTGGATCAGAGAAGAAACTCCTCCCATCACATAATAGTCAAAACACCAAATGCACAAAAACATAGAAAATATTAAAAGCAGTAAGGAAGAAAGGTCAAGTAATATATAAAAGCAGACCTATCAGAATTACACCAGACTTCTCACCAAAGGCTATGAAAGCTAGAAGATCCTGGGCAGATGTCGTACAGACTTTAAGAGAACACAAATGCCAGCCCAGGCTACTATACCTAGCAAAACTCTCAGTTACCATAGATGGAGAAACCAAGATATTCCATGACAAAACCAAACTGACACAATATCTTTCCACAAATCCAGCCCTACAAAGGATAATAGTCAGAAAACGCCAATACTAAAAGGGAAAGTACACCCTAGAAAAAGCAAGAAAGTGATCCTCTTTCAACAAACCCAAAAGAAGTTAGCCACACAAGCATAATTCCACCTCTAAGAACAAAAATAACAGGAAGCAACAATCACTTTTCCTTAATATCTCTTAACATCAATGGACTCAATTCCCAACAAAAAGATGTAGATCATGTGACTTGGCTTTCCTTTTATCTTCTCCAGCTAAGCAATTATCTACAGGCTTGCACTGTCAGTCCTCAGCAGGGAGACTCCCCAAGGTGTGCTGCCCAAAGCTGTTCTGTTTCCAGCTTCACACTAGGAAGGAACTCTTTCATGAGCATGTACCCAGTGCCAGGAGCATTCGAGCCACAAGCTCACTGCCCAGGCTTCCCGCTGGCTTGGTTTTTGTTGCTGTGTTTTCATTGTCGATTTTGTCTTTATGCAGGACTTGACTTTAGTAACCATTATCACATTTAAAAACCTTCGGTACTTAGTATAACATAATCGCGGCGTAATGGTAGAGTGTCTTAATTGTGGCTGGTTGCCTCTATTCAAGTTTCCCTAAAATAAACCCAACCTTTTTGTTTCCTTCATGGAAACCGACTGAGGCTGAGTTAGAACTTTATTGTTCCCTCTTCCAGAATGTCCAATTTCAACACAATTTACTGCTCTTCTGTTGTGTTTTTGAGTCTGAGTCTGAAAGAGTGGGTAATATTTTGTTACCCCATAAGTTCAGAGTTTGCAACAAAGAACAGCCGTGTGGAAACATTTCATTCCTGATTTTTCATTTATATTCACTTAGGTCTGAGTCATCAGGCTTTCTAAGACAATAGACCAGGCTCACTCTCAAGAAGTCTATGCACTGGATAATAGTGGCACACACCTTTCATCCCAGTTCTCAAGAAGCAAGCGAGTCTCTGTGAATTCAAAGCCAACCTGGTCTACAGAGGGAGTTACAAGGCAGCCAGAGCTAGTGAGCTAGTGAGATGTTGGGGTCTCTCACCTCCACTCATCACTCTCCCTCTAAACATTATATTGCGCCCCGTATAGGCGCACAGAATTGCTACTGAGAAGACCTCCCCAGATCTCCCAGAATGCAGTGTCGTAAGACCGCCCTACATCGTCACCGCCCATGATCTCTTGGACCAACCACCTACGTTGTCACCGCCCACGATCGCTCAGACCCACCTACCGGATATACAGCTCCGCTCATGATCGGACCGCGCGACAGAGAGAGAGAGAGAGAGAGAGAGAGAGAGAGAGAGAGAGAGAGAGA
>NC_034612.1:16770167-16780256 GCF_900095145.1 Mus pahari | reverse complement strand
AGAGGAGCCACCTGCCTCCTCTAACTGCACTTAATAAATCGCTGCTTAGAATGCAAAGGCAGAATGGAAGCCAGTATACCCCCACACATTCGAAACCCACTCTAGAAATTTACAGCATTCCAGATTCCCAGGGCCTTCAATTTACCTAGCTGAACGACTGACATAATGTATCTATGCAGGTCCTTTTGTCTTGAGATCAGCTGGCAAATTTTTTTTTTAAAGCTTTAATTTGTGAGTGTTCCATCTGCATGTATGCCTCCATGCCAGAAGAGGGCATCAGATCCCAGGATAGTCAGGAGCAACTAATTCCCTTGGAATTGAACTTAGGACCTCTGGAAATACAAAGAGTGTTCTTAACTGCTGAGCCATTTCTCCAGCACGTAGTAGTTTATCCTAAGATTTTAATATCAATTTGTCGTAACACTTATACAGCTTCAGGGGCTTCGTTCCCCAAGGCTTAGTCATCTTAGGCAAAGTCCTACTATGCCTGATGTGAATGTTTCCTATTATCTTTGAAATGCTGGAGTCGGGTCTCTTTGCCTTCTGTGTCCACGGTGAGGCTCACCATAAGAATTAAGGGAACTCCAGAATTCTTGTTTTTCTTTCCACAGAATACGTGTGGCTTATCTTTACATTCCCATTCCTCAATCCATGCTAGCGCTGCCTCCTCCTGTCAAACCCCATGTCACGGAAATTGGAATATATAATGGTCTGATCATTTATTGGAATCTACGGTGGTATGATCTCTGTTGTATTTATCTTTAAGGTCTCTCTCTGGTGTTCTCTCTTAGCTGGGATTATTTCAATCAATTGCTATTTTAAGGATGTACTGAATTTTAATCGGGTGTACATATCTGTAGAGTGGGGATGTGAAGTGCTCGTAAAGGCCAGAAGAGGGCGTTGGATTCTCCTGGCACTGTAGTTACAGGTGTGTTGGATTCTCCTGGAGCTGTAGTTAGTTACAGGTGCAGAGAACTGAACCTGGATGCTCTGCAAAAGCAGTATGTGTTCTTAACCACTAAGACATCTCTCCAGCCCTTCTCACATCACTTTGAAAAAAATAAGGATATTATTTCTATGGCCTAAAGAATTACTGGGGCGTTTATCCAATTGCCCCTGAACATGAGCATGCTTTGTGAACCTGCAGAGTCGCTTGATTGAGCTTCTGCTACTCTCAACTGTTTTTTGTCTAGTGATTTTAGTAGCTGGACAATGTTTCTCTAGAGAAGCTATCCCGGGTGTTAACATTTTATCCTCTACAGAAGAATATGGCTTTGAGTGTCAGGGTTTAAAAAAAATAAAAAACTTGTTAAGGTCTCTGAAGCTTAAGTAGTTTGTTCTCATTTGAGTTCACGAAGACACTCAATTTTTTTTTTTTTTTTTTTTAGGGAACGTATATACACGTACCTTTGAGGGGAGAGGTACTCCAGAAGAGGAGCCACCTGCCTCCTCTAACTGCACTTAATAAATCGCTGCTTAGAATGCAAAGGCAGAATGGAAGCCAGTATACCCCCACACATTCGAAAACCACTCTAGAAATTTACAGCATTCCAGATTCCCAGGGCCTTCAATTTACCTAGCTGAACGACTGACATAAATCCCTGTCTTCGACCCAAGAGTCATTCTAGGTCACATGCCTCCGACAGTCATAAAGTTTAAACCAGCAACCTCTGGTTTCAGCATGCAGTGTCAATTGCCTTTGCCATTTTAAGTTACTCAGAATCATACAGTTGTTTGTCCAGATGTTTCAGTGACTTCCCAGAAGGCATCTTTAGAGGAGCTACCAGGAGAATTAGGGTGATGGTTTAGCAGTTAAGAGAACTTACTGTTCTTGCAGAGGGCTTAGGTTCAGTTCCCACTGACCACATCAGTCTTAACTTCTTGGAACTCCAGCTCCAGGGAGTGTTTGATGCCCTCTTCTGGCCTCTCTGGGCATTGCACTTGTGTGCACTCATGTCTATAAAAGCATAATTTAAAATAGAAATATAAAAAGAACTGCAGGCAGAGTTTAACCCTTGAGAAGAACTATTTTTAAGTGTGTGTGTGTGTGTGTGTGTGTGTGTGTGTTATGTGTTTAGAAAACTTTGCTGTTTTACCAAATCAAAGACTGATGATGTCCATAGGAAATAATATTGTGAATTATGGATTATTTGCAAGAAGCAGTACAAAATTAGCCACTGGGCCTGCTTCCAGAGTTGGAGTAAAGTTATGACAAACTGGATATTGATCGATGAGGGTTAGCACAACCTATATAGGTAAGGACTTGTTAGGCCAAGTAAATTAAGTTGTAATGAAATATATTGCTAGATGATGAAAATTTAAAATGTGTAAGATCTGCTCGTTGTTAGTCTAAATTTGAGACCTCTGCTTTATGGAGATAGTTACTTCAGAATGAAAATCACTTTAAAAATAATGCTCTTATTGGTTCTTTGAGAATTTTATATAATACGTTTTGATCTTAGGCCTTTCTCTCCTGCAGCTCCTCCCAGCTCCTCCCCCTGCCCCACCTGCCCAACTTCAAGTTCTCTCTGTCTCTCTTAACAAAACAAAACAAAACAAAACAATGAAGAAGTCCAGTTTATGTTAGCCAATCACTCCTGGGTATGGAGTCTGCCCAGGAGTAGGGTTGGCACACCCAGTGTCACTCTATGAAAAACACTGTCTTTCCCTCTCTCCGCAGCTATCAAAAATCAGTAGACCCATGACTAGAGGTGAAATGTGATTTGTATATGCTCGGCCCAGGGAGTGACACTATTTGGAGGTGTGGCCTTGTTGGAGTGGGTGTGGCCTTGTTGGAGTAGGTGTGCCACTGTGGGTGGGTGTGGCACCCTAGTCCTAACTGCCTGGAAGTCAGTCTTCCACTAGCAACCTTCAGATGAAGACATAGAACTCTCAGCTCCTCCTGCACCATGCCTGCCAGGATGCTGCCATGCTCCCACTTTAATGAAAATGGACTGAACCTCTGAACCTGTAAGCCAGCCCCAATGAAATGTTGTCCTTTATAAGACTTGTCTTGGTCATGGTGTCTGTTCACAGCAGGAAAACCCTAAGACAGCTTGTTTCCCTGGCTTGAGCTTGTGCTGGTCTTGTGCATGCTGACACAGTCTCTGAGTTCATATGTGTGTCTGCTCTGTTGGGTCTGGAAAAGAAGAATTTCACAAGTGTGCTTGGAAGTCAGTTGACAATTAAGAGGGTATTATACTTCAAGAAATAGGTAATTTCTGGGGTGGAGAGCTAGGTCAGTCATTAAGATCACCCAGATGGGGACCCACAGCCACCTGTAACTCCAGCTCCAGGGAATATAATATCTTCTGCTAGCCACACACCAATGTGCACAGCCATGCACATGGGCAGAATATTCACACACATAACACTTTTAAATTAAAATAAAGAAATTAGGTGATTTCTCAGTGAGCACATACTGAGTGGCATAAGTATGATGATAGTGCCATCAGATCCTATGTTACCCAGAGGACATTCTCTGATCAAATAAACAATATCTGTAAGGCATTCATTAAGGTGTACTTCATGGGCTGGTGAGATGGCTCAGCGGTTAAGAGCACCGACTGCTCTTCCAAAGGTCCTGAGTTCAAATCCCAGCAACCACATGGTGGCTCACAACCATCCGTAACAAAAATCTGATGCCCTCTTCTGGAGTGTCTGAAGACAGCTACAGTGTACACACATATGATAAATAAATAAATCAATCTTAAAAAAAAAAAAAAAAAGATGTACTTCATGATGAAACATCTTGTCAACACGTCAGTCAGAGTCTAGCATTCTCTGGGTGCATGCCTGTGGGGGTTTTCTTTGATGAGGATAATTGAGGTGGGAAGACCTGACCACTATAGGTGACGTCATTTTCTGGGCTAAGAGGAAATGAGCTGTGCACACACACCCAGCTCACACCCCTTCTCTCTTTACTTCCTGATTGCTTCTGTGATGTGACCTGCTGCCTCAAGGTCTTGAGGTTTTGACTGACTCCCCACGATGGATTACACCTGGAACTGTGAGCCAAAATGAACCTGTCTTCCTTGCTTAAGTTTCTAGAGAAGGGTATTTTGTCATAGCCCCAGGAAAAGTAATGATGTCAGCTTGCATCCTCTATGTACCTACAAAAGCAAATTCTGTCGACTAGAAAGTTATTTCACTCATACCAAAGATGATGATAATTTTCTAGACTAAATTGGTCAAAAGCAGCCACTGGTTGTCAGACGTAAAAAAACAGCCTTCTAGGCATAGATGATAGAAGGTTAGAAGTAAGTTAGTATAAAGCAGACCTCCCAGAACAACATTTAAGAGAGCTGTGATTTCCACATACATCACACATGACCAGAAAATGTGGAGTCTGGGCTGAACATGATTGGACCTTACAATTACAGTTGCTTTCTTTTGTCAACTTCAAGATTGCAAGAAAGTATGAAGCTAAATGTGGAAGATGATGCTTTGTGGAACAGCTGGGGCAGATGTGTGCTTTCTGAACTCATATTTGGATGTAAACTCTTGTGTCAAGTTTTAAAAAAAGAACAGCAACAACAACAACAACAACAACAAGCTGTTCCACACTTGTTACCGCACCCTCACACCACAGGTCTTTTCTTCTGAGTGCAAATACTAAATTAAATGCATGGCCAAGTCAAAGGCTGCTTCAGTAAACACAAAATAAGGCGATTTGAGTAAGAATTGTCCCCCACAGACTCAGGTGTATGAACACTCAACGCCCAGCAGGTGGCGCTGTTTGCAGGGAGGTTAGAAGGTGGAGGCTTGCTGGAGGGCATCATTTGGGGTGGGTTTTGGGAGTTCATAGCCTCACTCTACTTCCTGTTCTTACTGTTTCCTATGTGTGGATGAGATGAAATGTGATTGGCAAACCTCCTGTTCCTGCCTTCCCTCCCATAATGGACCCCCTCCCTTTGGAACCTTAAGCCATAACACATCTTAACTTTGGGAACTTTGCTCCTCTTCATAGTATTTTAATGCCAGAAAAGCAACTAATACAAAAAATTAATTTGAAATCAGATTTTAGTATTATTTAATTGTAACCTGCTAATATGTATTATTGCTTTGAGAAGTGGATGATTCTGTTTAAAATAAAACCAAGTAGTTGACTTGTTTAGTGTAACTTATTGTTTATAGATAAGTTTGTTTGTAGTTTAGCGTTCAAAATAGAATTTTTTGTTGTTGCTATACAAATCCCAATGTAATGCTCTATAGCTAAGTTGAAATTTCATAATTGAGGGGCTGGGAAGATTGCTCAAGTGATTAAAGCACTTGCCACACAAGTGTGAGAACCACAGTTCAGATCCCCAAAAACCCAATTACATGGTGAGTGGGTATGGTGGCCTGACTGTAATTTTACTCTAGAATGGTAGAAACAAGAACATCTGCAAAATATGCTGGTCGGGAAGACCAGCTCTATCAGCGAGCTCTGGGTTTGATTAAGCAACCCTGCCTCAATAAATAAGGTGGAGTAGTGAAGGATGATTCGTGACATCAACCTTAGTCTTCCATATGCATGTGCAAACACATATATAGAAACATGCACACATACACATATTCATATCACACACATAAAAATAGAAGCAATTAAAAACAATGAAAATGAATACATCAATTCTCTTATTTGGCCTTCCAATGGCCCTGATATGCAGGACCAGTTAGCCATTCTGGCATCAAAACCAGCAGTTGGGATCCCTCCTACAATGTTTCCCGGGATGTGGGACAAGCTGGTCATACTGTGCAGGGGATTAGCCTGACATGTGCTTATTATCATCCTGCCTTACCCTGCAGGGCACCCGCTCTGTCCCCACACTGCTTGGTGAGAAAGCTGAGAGCCCCAACCTGAGAGACTATGCAGTGATAGCTTATTCCTTCCATGAAACTTATTTCAGAAATACATTCATTTAAATTATTAAAGAACGAAAAGAAACCATTATTTCCATTAAACCTTGTGACTCCATCACTGCTACCGTCTCAGTGTCCTGTCATTCACTCAGAGATATTGATGCTGATCAACTGGCAGCCCTGCCTGCTGTCCCTCAAAACCAGTCCACCTTCCTCCTGATGAGGGATTTGCAAACCTGGATACAGAGCATGTCTCCAAGAAAGGCTATAAATTCCTGGAGCTGGCAACTTCTTACTTTGTATCTTTCCAGGTTTACAAAGACTACTTTTTCTGCATTAGCTACTATCTGCTTCTATCTTTCACTGTTTCAACTTTAAAAATATATATATATATATATATATATATATATATATATATATATATATATTTAATCGTGTTTTTACAAGGACAAAGAATTTAGATGATAACGATAGCTCAGGACCCAGCTGAGGAAAACTACCACGATTCCACAAAGAGAAACCGTGATCTATCCTTACTTGTAATTTTCCACAAGTCGTCTATTTAGACATATTATTTTCTTTAAAAAAAAAAAGGGAAGTGCATTAATTATTTTTGCTCATTTGCTTTCTGGTAGAAGACGCTTGAATTTATGAGTAAAACTTCCTGGGAGAGAGGCAGAGAGGAGTAGGGGGCGAACTTGCGTGTTAGCAGTTTTGTTCAAAAGCTGCCGTAAGAATCGAAAGCCAGCAGGGCAGATGTTAACTGGAATAAACTGCAGCCATCTGCTCGCTCCTTTCAGAAGAAGATGAGTTTTGCGGAGATGCGAGTTAATCTGTTTGGATAAGTGCCGTGCTGCAACCATCTTGCAGGCTTCTGCTCCGACCAATGTCCCTCCCTGCTCCTCTGGCTTTGTCTACACCCTACTGTGAGCTGCAAGAGGTCATCTGCAGAGGATGAGCCTTCGGAGTTCAAAGTATGTTGAGGAATCCAGAGAACCCGTGTGCTTAGAGAGCACTGTTTTCAATGCAGGGCTGTTTGCTGTTTGTGTTGAGTTTTCAGAGGACCGCGGATTACAGAGCAGTAGATGGAACAGAGGTCGGGTGGGTCCTGGATGCAGCAAGCCCAGTCTGCAAGGCTGTCTCCAAGGACATAAGGAGAGTACCACAAAAACAGTCCCTGGGAGGAAACCCAATTATCACACCAATTGAGGGTGCTGGCTAACTGGGAAATAGAACCCTAGTTCCTGGCTTTGTATGACTGTTTTTTACCGACACATTTTTCTGTGTATGGTATCTTGCATGCCCATGCATGCCAATAGGAGGCCAGAGAGGGTATGGGATGTCCTAGAACTGGAGTTATAGATGGTTTTGAGCCACCATGAGGGTCCCTGGAATTGAATTTAGGAGGACATGCTTGGTGACAAGTGCCTTTACCTGTAGAGCTCTCACCAGCTCAGTGTTGTAATTTTGATACTATTATAGAAATGCTGTTGGTATTGTTCTCTGGTCACGGAAAGATGCATCATAGTGAGCACACACAACTGAGTGTATTTTATACGCACTCGGAAACAAGTCACCAATACATGACAAAGGTTTTCCTTTTGGATCATAAGAGATTAATGATTTTAAGTGTCTTGATGAATCCGTATTACCCACCCTACTCTTTGATAAATGAGCATTTTTATATTAAAACATATGCTAAGGCGGATGGGAAAAAGCCAAGTACACCTCAGCTCTACACAAAGACCTGCAGGCAACTAAGGAACGCTGGGAGCAGGAGAGTGAGTCTTCCCCAGGGGAGAGCACCCAAGTCGAGTAGCCAATTCCAAATGGTCCACCCTAACAACATGCATACAAGTGACATTATATAGACTGAGCAGGTTGTATTTGTGTGTTTAGGAAGTGGCATATTTTTTCCAGAAACTGGGAAGAACTAGTAGTCCAGATTCAAAGAGACAAATACACAACATGATCCTTATATGAAGGATTTAGAGTTGTGTGTTTTTGTTGGTTGTGCTGTGTTGTGTGGTGTGTGTTATGTGTTGTGGTATGTGTGTTGTGTGCATTGTGGTATGGTGTGTGTTTGTGTTATGTGTATGTTATGTTGTGTGAGTTGTGTTCTATGTATATTGTGTTGTGTTGTGTGTGTTGTGTGAGTTGTGCTGTATGTATATTGTGTTGTGTTGTGTGTGTTGTGGTGTGATATGTATGTTTTGGTGTGTCCATGTGTTGTGGTGTGATGTGATGTGTTGTTGGGTTTTGTGTGTGTGTGTGTGTGTGTGTGTGAGAGAGAGAGAGAGAGGTAAAAAGGGGAAAGGAAACAAACTTAAGTGAAAGGGTATCAAAAAAATGTCATAGAATGTGTGGCATTAAGGTAGCAGCATTCTTTGGGGGATGGGAAGGGAACCAGCAAAGGGAGGAAGGCAGTGGGCAGTTCATTAGAACGAAGTCCATATATGTGAAAATGTCACAATAAAACTCATTGTTTTGTACGTGTTCCAGCTTGCTTTCTGTTGCTGTGATAAGACCATGACCAAAAGCAGCTTAGAGGAGGAAAGGGTTAATTTCGCTTATACTCAGCAAAGTCATAGCTCATCACTGAGGGAAGTCAGGGCAGGAACTCAAGCAGGAACCATGGAGGAGGAGGCTTGCTGGCTCTCTCACAAGCCCATGCTCAGCTAGTTCTCTTATACAGCCCAGGACCACCTGCCTAGGGAATGGTGCTGCCCACAGGTGTGCTCAGTATCAATCATGACAGCCCACCGCAGGCATACACATAGGCTAACCTGATGTAGGCAATTTATCCATGAAGGTCTTCTGCTCTGATGAATCTAGGCTATGTCACTTTGATGATTAAAGCAGACTGGACAGTATGGTAGCTTAAGATTTAAGAGGCTGTAGAGACCGCCCTGTGGTTAAGAGCAGTGACTGCTCTTGCAGAGGACTCAGGTTCCACTCTCACCACCCACACAGTGACTCACAAACCTGTAATTCCACTTCTAGGAGATTTGACTCCCTCTTCTGGCCACCACAGGTACTGCATGCATGGGCTGTACTGACAAATACATAAGCAAAACACCCAAACACTTTGAGTGAAAACAGGTTGGGCCAGGCATGGTGGTGCCCTTCTTTAATCCCAGGCTTTGGGAAACAGAGGCAAAGATCCTCTGTGAGTTAAAGGCCAACCTGGTCTACATAGTGAGTTCCAGGCCAGCCAGGATTACATAGAGAAATCCCTCTTCAAAAAGCACATGCGCACATGGGGGGAGGGGGGTAGGAGAAGGGCAGGTGGGGGGGAAGGGAGCGAGGGATGGTGTGGTGGGGAGAGAGAGATAGTCTGGCAAGTTGCACTTTACACTCCATCATACATACATCACATGTGCACATGTTTGCCTTCACGTATACTGGGCCCCGCTCTAACGGCGGAAGAAGCCTTCTTCCACTCCCAGCATCCTCACCTGGTGCCATGACATCATTACTTATCCTACTCTGAAAAGTTTCAGCTCCATGAATCACCGGGGGCCAGCTCCGCATCTGTGGCAGGGATGTCTGAATGAGTCTGATGATTTATTTCCTGATGCGCTCATCAAAGATCCTGCTATTCATGTCACCGAATGAGCTTACTGAAGCTGGATCTCAAGGGGACGACACCCACGTCACATCTGACTCAGACATGATGAACGGATGTAGAAGATTAGCGACTCCACCGCGCATCCACTTTGCATGTCATTTGGAGGAAGTATTTGGCACGATTGTCACACTTACAATAGTGGCTATATGCCCGGTTCAAAGAGCCACCGTGAATTATGGTCTGCTGTGAAATGATCAGCTAGCATCTGGAAAATGCCAATGAGCAGATGATTAAGTTAGGCTTCCAGTTTGCTTGTTTTTATTAACAAAGAAAAGTCCTTCTTTTGACCCAAGGAACTTTCTGGAGTCTTCATTATTTCCCCCACCACTTAGGATATCTTTAAATAAATCTGTGTACCTGTACTTCAAAATATCAAAATTAAGCTTAAACAACCCAACCAACTAAACAAACAAACAAACAAAAACCCCAAAGATCCTACTGTTTTACAACTAAAACTTTTCTTTGTCCATTAATGAATAGATATGACTATATACTGTTTATTACAAACTGGGTTTTAAGCCGGGCGTGGTGGCGCACGCCTTTAATCCCAGCACTCGGGAGGCAGAGGCAGGCGGATTTCTGAGTTTGAGGCCAGCCTGGTCTACAGAGTGAGT
>NC_034612.1:16768846-16770062 GCF_900095145.1 Mus pahari | reverse complement strand
AAAAACCAAAAAAAAAAAAAAAAAAAAAAAAAGAAAGAAACCGGGTTTTAATTGTTTTTTATTTACTTATTTATTACTCTTAGGTTGAACATGAATAGAAAGGAAGGTAGCCCTCAAGAATGAAGTAAGAAAGTCATTGAATTTTATGTGCCATTTTCCTCTTCTAGGATGAGGGTGGTCAAAACTATTATTAATTTATTAATATTATTAATATATTATTATATATATTAATTAGTCTTTCTTAAATTTTTCTGAGAGTCACCATTACCACACCTCAATATTTTTCATTGTTATACCCAGTGAGAAACTAGATTGTGCTTAAAAAAATCACTCAAAATTATTATGTGGCCAGTCTTAGATTAGTGATGTCCCATCCCAGAGGATCTATCCTGTGACTGTTAAATGTACATACCACTCTCCCAGAGATGTAAGCTTGGTGCCCAGCACCCACATTAGGCAGCTCACAACTGTAGTTCCAAGGGAATCCCACTGGCTCCCTCTTCTGGCCTCCACCAGTATCTGCACTCAGGTGGCCATACACACACGTAGATAACAAACATAAACATACCTAGACATTATAAAGCCTCAAAAAAAAATCAGAAGATCATTCTTAGAAAGTAGGCATTGGTGAGCATGCTCTCATGGCCTAAAATGACCAAGTTTTACCCTCTACCTACAGGAAATGTATTTTCCTCTTTTTGCATATGTGCACATGCGGGTATATTAGCATATGTCCACATGTGCACAAGTATGCAAAAATTAAGGAAAAATAAGAATATAGTATATGTATACATACGCAAGAGAGTACTTATGTAACTATATAAATCATCAGAGTGGACTTTTTTTTTCTTTTCTTGATCTTAAGGGGACAGCATACAGTCTTTTGCATAAGGGATATTTATTTATGTATTGACATGTAACAAGTCTACAAGTTAATTGGCTCTGATATTCAGTATATATTGCAGTGATCAAGTTAGCGACACTGCTATGTTCATCATCTGAAACAGTTATCTGCCACTGACCACACATCATCAGCCTCACACATATTTAATACATTGTATTTCATTTTCATTCAGTTCAAAACACTTTGCAATTTTTGGGATGTTCTGGGTTGAGCTTGCTTCCTTCCTTCCTTTCTTCCTTTCTTCCCTTCTTTCTCTCTTTCTCCCTTTCTCCCTTCCTCTCTCTCTCTCTCTCTCTCTCTCTCTCTCTCTCT
>NC_034612.1:16764011-16768646 GCF_900095145.1 Mus pahari | reverse complement strand
CAGGGTTTCTCTGTGTAGCCCTGGCTGTCCTGGAACTCACTCTGTAGACCAGGCTGGCCTCAAACTCAGAAATCCACCTGCCTCTGCCTCCCAAGAGCTGGGATTAAAGGCATGCACCACCACCGTCCCCTTTCTTTCTTTCTTTCTTTCTTTCTTTCTTTCTTTCTTTCTTTCTTTCTTTCTTTCTTTCTTCCTTTCCTATGTCTAGAGCTGTCCATCAATCTTTCGATGATTGAATCCTGATTTAATCCTGTTTTATTATCTGGGTCTTTAAAAAAATTCTTGATGCTATTCTTAGGACAGGAACATGACCCATAGTAGTGAAGTGGTCCTCTAGAACAACAGTATCTGTGGAGTATTCTGTAAACACAACTCAAGTCATTGGACGCTATTATTCAAACACCTGTATACTGAAGTCTCATTCTCTTGGTGCCAGTCACTGACAGAATCATCCTCTGCATTCTGCCTTCAGGCTGTGGTTCATGAACAGGTCTATTACTGAAGGGCCACTGCACTTGAGGTTCTGGCTGAGGCAGCAGTGACGACCCCACAGCTAGACCAAATCCAGATCTGGCTGCTCTATAAGCCTCTCCTCTTCTATCTTCATCTTCTTCCCAACTGACCACCATGACGACGAATTGAATGAAAGATTGCATTATTTGTCATTAGATTAGGGGGCAGCTTTAGGTTACTGATCTTAATTATAGGAACCGACAGGAGGGAACGATTATACTTCACCAAGCATATACAATTATTTAATTTGATTTTTAGTTATGAGTTCTATAATCACAGCCTCCTTGGGTAATTATCTATAAGAGGGGGAAATGGTCTCCCACCTCATCACTAAGTTGCAATATTCTCATTTATTAATAATCGCTTATATTAATAATAATTACCAAATTAAATATGCCAGCCCTTAACAGATTATACTCTGCTGTAGAGAGATTATTGCCTCCCAGAATAAGGAGTTTAGTGGAATCCGTCAATGGACCTACAGTTTCTAATTTTATTCTGGTTTTGTACGTTGTATTTTGTTCTGTCTGAGATGCCCATGTCATATGCTGGCAGGAGTCAGCTCTTTGGGGTATGTGCCTGTGTGAACTTTAATATTCTCACTCACTCATCTCATCCCATGCTTGATGCCAGGTGAAATTTCCATTTGCAACACCTGAACTCACACAGATTCTTGCTTAGCATCCCACCCATCT
Source organism: Mus pahari (assembly GCF_900095145.1). Lineage (NCBI taxonomy): Eukaryota > Metazoa > Chordata > Mammalia > Rodentia > Muridae > Mus > Mus pahari. The sequence goes on along the minus strand of NC_034612.1, from coordinate 16,767,438 downwards.
CCTGTTTATCAGGGAGTTCACAGACACAGGCTCTTCAGCCCATTTCCTGTCTATCAGGGAGTTCATAGACACAGGCTCTTCAGCATCCTTCAGCTCACTTAATGGGAGGTGTGCTAAATTCCAAGCTCAGTCCTCTCTAAAGCTTGTTCCATCCCGGCTCTCCTTTGCTTTTTGTTGCTGTCAGAAACACTCTAACAAAAAGCAACCTGGGAAGGAAAGGGTTTATTTCTTCTTACAGCTTACAGCATCTCATGAAGGGAACTCAGAGCAGGAACCTGGATGCAGGAGCTGAAGTAGAGGTCATGTGAGAACTGACCCCCATGGCAGCTTGCTCAGCCTGCTTTATTATACAACCCAGGAACCTGCCTAGGATTGGCTCATCCCAGAGGACTTGACCTTCCTACATCAGTTGTTAATCACGAAAATGCACCACAAGATTGCCTATAGGTCAACCTGAGAGAGATTTTTTTGTTTTGTTTTGTTATTGTTGTTATTGTTGTTGTTTTCCAGCTGTGGTTACCTCTTTCTAGAAGATCAGAAACTATGTTGATCTCACAAAACGAAACAAACTAACCAGCACAATGCCAAGAGCACCAGCCTAGGTTTCAGGTTTACTTGGCAGCTCAGGACTACATCAGGTGCAGCATTTACTCTATGTTCCCAGGCCATGGCCACTCATCTTTGTGTCCAGAGTAAACTATTTCTGTATCCTCTCTGAAGTGCGAGTTGTTTTTGTGTGGATAGCTGTCTGTGGATGGTGCGCATCTTTGTGGGATGCAGGTGAAGACAATTAACTTCTCCAGGATCCTTACCAACACTTCCTTCTTTCCAAATTCATCTTCTTGATTCTTCCCTCTTCTCCCCCTCCTCCTCTTCCTCTTCCACTTTTTCCTCCTCCTCCCCCCTCCCCCTCTCTCCTCCTCCTCCTCCTCCTTCTTCTTCTTCTCACTAATTACAATTTTTGTGGTCCATATATACATGGATCATAAATTTAGATCCACCCATTGCACCATCCACCCATTGCACCATGGGAACCCAATGGTGGCCTCATACTATAAAACAACAACAACAACAACAACAACAACAACAACAACAACAACAACAAAACCTCCCTTCTCCCAATCAACTACCAAAGCTCTTCAGTTTGGAGTGGGGCCTCAGGAGCTCCCATCTGTGTAGGGATTTTGATTGGCTTGTGTAGCTGTCCAGCAGCCATGGAGAACTGGGTACACCTGAAAGGGAGGCTGGGAATGAAACAGGAAGGGCAGGCTAGAGAACAGTGAAGCCAAGACAAAAGATTTCTGATCAGGGCTCAAAGTTTAATTTTCTGCCCTGCATTTATATAGGCAAAGCCCACAGACCCATCCCTTTGTTTGGCTGGGTTCTGTTGCTTTGTTTCAGCTGGATTGAGTTGCAAAGTAAGCTCAGAAGCTCCATAGGAAATGCTAATGTGGCCAGGCCAGGCACTGACTTCAGCCAGGTGTGTTTAGCCTATTCAAGGCTGGGGGAAGGGCACTGGTTGGATCTTTAAGGGGCAGCCATAGCTACTGTGAGTTCTGTGCATTCACAGAACAACACATATCAAGAGCAACAGCCATGCCATTTACAGAAGAAAACATGAAAAGCACCACAGGATTATGGGTCTAAATATAAATATTTAGAAGGCCACATGACAATTTAGCAAAGTGACAGTAGAAGCTTCTGCCTACATGTCTAGGTTCCCCCTGTCCATGGGATTTCAGATTTTTGTTAAAATAAATAAAGAAAGAAAGAAAGAAAGAAAGAAAGTTGACAGCAGCTTTAAGAACTTAAGTGCATCAGCTGTGTTATCTCTTGTCTACTGAGGTCAGAGATGACAACATTAGATTCTTGGTGTCTGCATCTGAAGTAGGAAGAACCAACCACATCAGAATGAGTCTTGCACAGTGCCAGAGAGTGGTACCTTGAAGGTTTATGACTAGAAACCCAACAACAAGATTGATGCTTTAGCCTTTCAGGCAGAGAAACCATGTTTAGTTGCCTACATCTTTGTTGTTGACTTGATTTTTTTTTTTTTGTCCAAGGCCTAGGGCAGAAGATGAGGAGCACAATATCTGGAAGCCCCCAGCAGCAGTTGTTAGTATTAATCACTCAATGTTAATTGGCTCTAAAGGCACCTCTCAAACGGCAGGCCAAGGAGAACAGTAGGTTAGACATGCCGTGCAGAGAGATTGCCAAGAGATAGCATCATGCTTACTTCTTGTCATTTGCTGTTTTGGTTGTGAGAACTAAGAGGTGTGGGCTCTGCCTTACTTCAGTGTGCAAGGCTATAACATGGCCTGAGGCTGGAAGTTCCTCTTGCAGTGCTAGAGGGAGAACTGAGCCTTACTCATGTCAGACGAGCATGAGTATCGCTGAGCAGCATCCCACGTCATAAACCACTACTAGAAATTTTTTTTGTTATAGATCCCTGACACCCAAACTCTATCTCCTCCTTCTACCTGTCAGACGCTTGTCTTATTACATGTTCTTCTTACTGTGCTCAAATTCTAGGTATCCAGATGCCCCAGTGTATAAGACGTACATCTCTTTTTACCTCCTTAGTCATTTCATCTGGGTCCATGACTCTTGATAGCCTTAAATACCCGTGAGTCAAACCAACATTTCTGTTCCTGATGTTTTCCTGGAAATCTTAGATCTTATCCCTTAACATGCCTATTATTAGCTAAATGGGATCTCAGGAATGATTGGCAGGCTGGGGCCAGAAGACTCCTTGCTTCCCCAGTCAGTCCCAAACAAACCAAATGTGGGAGAAAAACAAAACAAAACAAAACAGGGACTGGGGTACAAGAGAAAAAGATATTCACAGAAGAAGTCAGACACTGACATCAGACTGTAGGGTTTGATTATGGGAAAAGGAAACTATAAACATAAAACCAAAATACCCAGCAGCGAGACTGGGAGTCATTGAGCCACGGGATGCAGTCAGTGTTTGGGTGCAGTGGAATTTTTTCCAAAAGAGAAGACCCTGAGTCAGCTAGTTAGCAGAATTATGTAAGCTCTTAAGGGAGGAAACAGAATGAATGGGGCCAGGTAAATGGCTCTGCAGTCTGTGTCTGTGAGTTTGGTTTCATTTAGCTTTGTTTGTTCTCTTCTGTGAAAATAACACATTGGACAAAAACCACCATGATACCTCCGTGCAGGGGAACAGTAGCTGGACGTAGAAAACTTTATTTTACACAAACCCAGTGTTTACAACACAGTGAGGATATAAAGGGGGCTCAGAGAAGTCAAAGAGAACTTTTTAAATGGAAACCGAAGAGCTTAACAATAACTATTTTAAAGACAATTATACAATTTTGCGTGCCAAGGACTCACCCATACTTAGAAACGAAACAGAATGCATACGATAGGTGTTGGTTTTTTTGTCCTTTTTTTTTTCTTTTTT
>NC_034612.1:16754320-16763251 GCF_900095145.1 Mus pahari | reverse complement strand
AAAAAAAGAAAAAAAAAAGGACATTGAGTCTTTGTTCTTATTGGTATTGTTCTGGCTATGAATAAACACATAGCAAATAGACTTCCCCACATTGTCTGTGCCCACTACTACTTTGCACATACAGTGAGCCAAACCTTTAATTACAGTGATGATGTTACCAAGTTTGGGGGTACAGTTGAAACTAAAGAATCTTGGTTCAGCCACCCATTCATAAGAAGCCAATTAAAATAGCAAAATTCATAGCAAAAAGGTAGAAAATGAAGATTTATTCGACGAGGCTACGTGAGATAAAGGAACAAAGAGATCCAGTGAGCCCCCCCCCAAGTCTGTCTTTGGGGTCCTGAAGTGTAGGTGAAGTATGAATACAGAGCCAAGACTGCACATCTAAGCAGTACCGTAGAGTCCCGCCGACCACTGACCATCATTGTCTGGGCTTAGTCTCCTCCTCTAAGGTGGGCTGACGCTTGGCTAGAACTGTGAAATCCCTTTCTGGCAGACAAATTCTCCCCCTGTCTGGTGTCTTTTCCTTCTCTCAGGATGAGATTCCTGGGGCAATTCTCACTTCCTTGGAGTCCGTTGCTTCAATAATCTGATGGTTAGATTGAGAGACATGGACGTCGGTGTATTTTCTGAGTTACTTTATTGGGTTCATGAGTCTCTCATCCTAATCCCTTCCAACCTCCCAACACTAGGTAGGAGAGGGAAAAAAAAGATTAGAGGGGAAAGAGGGTGTAGACCTCTACAGGCTACTTGCTGCTGATTAGGGTCATCAGGTTTCTTGGGGCAAGTCAATCTTTGTCAGCAGGGTGTTTCCAACTTCTTTTTCTCATCAAACTTCAACAACAACAACAACAACCAGAAGCAGAAGTGGGATGATGATGATGATGATGATGATGATGATGAGGAGGAGGAGGAGGAGGAGGAGGAGTGCCTTTTCCTCCTTCTTTTCTTCTCCTTCTCTTCCCTCTTTCTTCTTTTTGTTCTTCTTTTCCTCCTCCTCGTCCTCGTCCTCGTCCTCATCCTCCTCCTCCTCCTCCTTGTCCTCCTTCTCGCCCTTGTCCTCGTCCTCCTCCTCCTTGTCCTCCTTCTCGTGCTCATCCTCGTCCTCCTCCTCCTTGTCCTCCTTCTCGTCCTCATCGTCCTCCTCCTCCTCCTTGTCCTTCTCCTTGTCCTCCTCCTTTTCCTCGTCCTTGTCCTCCTCCTCCTCCTCCTCCTCGTCCTCCTCCCCCTCCTTCATGCCTCTGGCCCTTTTCAGGGTCCTGGGATTTATGCCCCTCTCCAGAGTCCCCCAGAATTAAACTATCTGCAGCTGGCAAAAATCATACCCTTCCTAGAGCACAGAAAACCATAGTTAACAGCTGTGGACAAATTAAAGCAGTCCCATATTCCACACCTGGGACTAAAACAAAAACATATTCACATAGCATATCTGGGTTTTAAAAGAAACCAAAACTCTCACTACAGGTGTCTCTTTAGAATATCATCTTTCCTGCCAGGCTGGTTTCAAAAGGGGACACTCAGACTTCACTCCCTTAAGAGACAACCCTGTACGCATCATGTAAATCAGGCTCAATAAGGGGGCATAACCTATACATTGGTTATCAGTTTATTTTCTTTATCTTGGTCTGCTTTCAGTATCTGACATCTTTCCTTGGGACAAATAAGTGTAGGCTTTTCACTGTTTTATTGTTCCATTTGAACAATAAGTAAAAATAAATACAACCATTTGAACACTAAATATCAATACAACCACCTGCCCGATTTGAGGCTCACTTGCATAAGGGCCTCTTCCCACGGATAACACCAGTTCATTATTGTATGCTCACTGTTCCTTGAGAATCTGGCTTTCATTGGGAGCAAATATCAACATATTGGTATATCACTTACTGGGCGTGTTGAAGAGTAATGGGAAACCCATCAAGACTTTGATTTCTTTCCTTGGAAATCATAATTGGCAGATACATTGGTGAGATAATACATCTGTGGTCAATTTGATCAAGTGTAAAATCACATAAAGACAGGTGGTGTATTAGTACCTTCCTTGATGCTGTGACAAAACAGCCAACAAGGAGAAGCTCAGGGGAGAAAGGGATGATTTCACTCAGAGTTCCAGGGTACAGCAGGAGCATGAGGCAGCTCTCACACTGCATCCATGGTCAGAAGCGAGCGAGATGGATGCTGGTACCCAGCTCACTTCCTCCATTATATGTAGTCTAGGACCCCAGCCCATGCTGCCCACGTTTAAAATTGACATTCTCACTTCAACAATCCTGATCTAGAATCTCATAGTCATGCCCAGAGGTGTGCCTCCTAGTGATATGTTCAATTGACAACCAATATTAGCCATCAAGGGTCATATTATGGTCATATATGTTCCAAGGCACACTGAATTGTGTGTGCACTTTAAATGCTCTCAAATGTTCAGGTTTTTCTACATTTACTTATTCTTTGAGGATTTCATACAATGTATTTTGATCACACCCCCCCCACACACACACACACTTCCTATTCTTCTCAGACTCACCCACCTGCACCAATTCTCCTTTCCAACTTCCTGTCTTCTCTATTCACCCACCTCAGGCCCTCTGACCTACATGGCCACTTGGCTAAACACACACCATGAATACCACCAACAATAATAATTTTAAACACACACACACACACACACACACATGTATATAAATTATATTTCAATTAATTTTTAAATAGTTAAAATGGATGGGCCAAAAAGGTAAGTTCCTCCTGGACCACATAGTTTTGCCCATGACCTCTCTGCCTGGATCCTCATCTTGCCTTGCAGGAAGCTGGGCTCCCAGCTGGGGTTTCCAGGGCCCTATCAGTGAAGACAGACACTACAGCAACAGATTTCAGCACCACGGAGAGTGCACAGCCTGCCTAGGCTTTGTGTATGTGGCTTCCCTCTCTACCAAGCGTTTTTTTGTTTGTTTGTTTGTTTGTTTAGATAATGTTCCTTAACAGCAGGAAGCAGGCCTTCATTATTACAAACAGCTTTGGAATGTAATGACAGCCATTGCTGGGTTAAAGGAGATTTATTTTCTGAGGAAAATCCAAAGTGTCAATTATTTAAAAAGTATATAGTCTTAGGCTAGAGCTGAGCCACATTGCTGAGGGATAAAGTGTCACAGGATCACACATTCTTACATGAGTACACACATGTACATGCACACATGCGCACAGGAGTACATACATGTACACACATTCACTCATGAATACATGCACATATATACATACATTCACACAGGACTTATGTACATACACACATGCACACAGGAGAACAGGCATATATACACATGAGGACACATATGTACACACCCACAGGAGTACATGCACACAATGCTAGCAGGAGCACATACATGTGCAAGCACACATGTATACATGTACACAGGCACATGCTTACAGAGGAATGTAAATCAGCCTCACGGCCTACTGCATGTTACAGAAGGCACCTATAATAAAATCACACCAGCGTCTCCTCTCCCTTATGCAGACGCTCCTGTTCTTTCTCTCAAACTGAGAAGGATATAGACCATCTCTTCATTTTTGTGGTTTTCTTATGACTTGAAAGTCTCACGCAATATTTAATCAAGCTTTAAAAAAGCAAGCTGCAGTATTATCTGAGCTCTCTGTATTGCTGTTCCCCTCCCCTTTTCATTATGGTGTGCCACTCAGAAACCCAATGGAAACCAGCCCCTCTTCTGTCTTCAAGAACCAATTACATAATTTCTACTTTGTGAGAAAAGCCATGAACTTGTCTGTAATTCGGGTACATGCAGCCTGGAGCGGGTTATTAGATTGGAAGCCACTGAGCTCACTATGAGAGAAAGAACCCTGTAGTTCACCTCGTGCCAACCGCAGAAGGGATAAAAATAACACATCCCATACTTACTTCGGCAGCTCCTTGTGGAAAATGCTGGAGGTGTGTTGCCCCAGAGTCCTGATTTTTCCTGTTTGAAGGTTTGTGGGAGGAAAGCTTTGGAGCTTGAATTGCTAAAGGATAACTTATGATTTCCCTTTGAACAACCCAGCCTTCCTGAGATGTAATCTTACACTCCTATGAAAGGGTTTCCATTGATCTCTAGGAACAACACCATCCAGGTTCCCAGTTCCTGTGTTTTCGAGTCAGCTGAGAGGTGTCAGTCTCTGATCCAAAGACAAGCAGGCAGATGCTTCATTTACCCACGGGACGTGGGTGTGGAGGCTGCAAGTCTGGTAAGCTTTGAAATGGCAACGCTGCCACGGGGCTGGAAGAGGAATCGAGACAGAGAGTCCAGAGATGTAGAATGGTGAGACTGATGTGGATTTCACAGGGCAGCACTGAGCACAGCACAGGCTGTTTTACACTGTTCTGTCATTTTAGCCTCAGGCTTCTCCGTTAGTGAGGAAACTGAAGAGGAATGGAAGGGAGGGAGAGGGAGGCAGCATACAGGAACAGTGGCTCAAGCACCATCAGTGGGGGTTTTAATAAGAAGGAAGAAAGTAGAGCTCAAGTGATTTTCTTTTTAGAGATTTATGTATTTTATGTATGTGAGTAGTCTGTCGATTTCTTCAGACACCAGAAGTGGGCATCAGATCCCGGAGCCCCCATGTGCTTGCTGGGAATTGAACTCAGGACCTTTGGAGGAACAGTTAGTGCTCTTAACCACGGAGCCATCTCTCCAGCCCCTCAAGTGATGTTTACTGCCTTTAATTCTCATCCCAGTTTGCCAACTACGGCTGTGATAAATACCACAACTGAAAGCAACTTGAGGGGAAAAGGGTTCATTTTACTTTACAGCTCACACAGCTCATCATGAAGGGATGTCAGAGTGGGATCTCAAGGTAGGAACCTGGAGGTAAGAACGGAAGCAGAGACTATGGAGGGATATGGCTTGCTCAGTCAGCTTTCTTATAGCACCCAGGACCTCCAGTCCAGAGGTGGATCCACAAGACTCTATGAGAGCCCAGGATAAGCAGCTGAAGAGAATGTCATGATTTTCTCAATTCAACGTCATGAAAACTTTTGGGATACAAACACTGTGCGGTTGGGGAAAGTAGGTATTGGATTTAATGTAACCCAGTCATTTACAGCTGTAGCATTCATCAAAACGAAACCAATATCTGTACAGTGACCAGGAGGTTCCCTGTTTGTGTGTCTTGTTTTTTTTTTTTCTTTTCTTCATAAAAGCCACATTTGACAGCAGTCATGATACACCCTCAATCTAGGGAATTCATGAATATAATCTTGGCTTAAGTGCTACATTTTTTACAATGTAGCAAAACCAACCAACTAACCAAACAACCAACAAAAACAAAAACAAAAACAAAACACAAATAAAAAAAGCCCAAGCAAATGACAACAAAAAGCAGGGGAAAAATAAACTATTAATGCACAGAGCAACACATAAATATCACAAATGTAAAAGGATCAAGTAAAGTCAAATTCATAAGAATCTATAAAACTCTCTATGTGGCTTCCTAATAAGAGTTTAGATCCCTTTCCCTTCTCTCCAGGGAGCAGGAACAATCTGGTGACAATATGAGAACACTCTCAATGTGCCACAAACATTCTCTGTCCTTAAGTATTAAGTCTTGGTAGAGGGATCTAGAATGTTCATGCATGACCCCAGAGGTTGCCACGCAATCGTCAATATGCCAGCATTATGTTTCCATCAAAAGAAATTAGTGGAGTCCACCTGTGCCTGTGCATTCTGCAAATGAGCTTCTATGAACTATATTATTGGAAGGTCTCAGGTGTATGCTGAGTGGTGGTCCTGGGAAGGATTGTTGGACATAGGACGTTAATGAGAAGAGTAATTAATGCCGTTGACAGAAGATGGGCAGACAGCAGCAAGGCATGGGCTTTGAGGATGGTTCAAGCCACAGCACCACAGAGGAACAGTATAGGCAATGTTCTCTGGAGGGGAAGAGCAGCTGAGGAGCAGAAGGGATGCGGGACTCTGGTCAAATTGATGTGTAACCATCCTAGCAGAGGTGAAGATACTCTAGGAAGGTATATCTGTTATTGATTTCGTTGTGTTTCATTTTTGTTTTGTGATAGGGTTTCAATATCTATCCCTGGCTATCCTAGAACTTACTTTGTAGACCAGGGTGGGCTTGAACTCACAAAAATCCTCCTGCCTCTGCCTCCATAGTACTGGAATTAAAGATGGACATTATCAATCCCAGCCAAAGATATTCTAAAGAAACACTTATACCCCTCACTTTGACCACCTGACTACAGAAACAAGGAACCCCAAGAAATTTGAATTATTTCAGGACTCTCAGGCTAGGAAAACAGAAAGCCTTCAATCTTTACCAGAGGGCAAACTTTTCTCCTCAACAGAAAGTTACAATGTATCATACCAGCAGAGACAATGTTGTGTCAATGGTAGGCAGGGTCATGCCTTGACTACTTAGAGAAGCATGGTGCTGGCCTTTGCTTATCCCTGCCTTACTTCTGGACCCTGAAGATAAACTTAAGTGGTCCCTGGATCTCTTTGTCTTGCTTCCTAACATGGCCATACTGAACAAATCTACATTCTATTTCACTAATAATTTGGCTGTTTAATTGGCTTACTATGGAAGATGACTGAACCTGGCTTGTCTGTGACTCTAAATCCAGTAATAGAATGTGTCATTCTTGCTCCACTTACCCATCTCCTCAAAATGTCCCCATTGCATACCCCGTTTTTCACTATCTGACCATTTGCCTTTGTTGATTATATAACGGTTCCCTTTCTCCAGCTCCCACCTAAACATCGGAGCATCCTGGCTGAGTGCTTTCTCTTTATCCCCTAGTTTGCTGCCTCAACCAAGGGCTTCTTCACACTGTCACTGTAGAGAGTTAGGAGGGAAGAAACTAAGAGAGGGCAGTGATAATACGCTTCAAGGTTGGGAAAGAGGATAATTGTTGAAGCATTTGAGAACAGAAGTAGTACTGCAGTGGCTGTGGAAGGTTCTAGAAGAAGGCTCGGGGTCTTGTACATCTTCCGAACATCAAAGTCACCAAGTCTAGTCTGCCTGGACCTCTCAGTATTTACATGCACGAAGGAAAAGCTTCCAGAACTACAGATGGGTCACTCCACCTTTTGTTACCTCTTCTGTTACAGTGGGCTCTTTCATGTGCTGATGAGAAAGGGCTGTATCTGAGTCAGTGAGACATGATACAAAGTAGTCTTTTAAATCTCATGATCTCTCTCTCTCTCTCTCTCTCTCTCTCTCTCTCTCTCTCTCTCTCCCTCCCTCCCTCCCTCCCTCCTTTCCTCTCTCCCTTCCTCTTTTTGCCTTTGGCTTCAGTATATAGATGAGGAAGACAATAAGTGACCCCTGTGCCTTGTTGAACAGCAGCAAGGACACAGGCAATCTTTTCCGACCTCACGCTATACCAGGCATATATTTTGTTTATGGTGTCAGGGACAGGACCTCTCCTGACATGTTTTTCTCCCATGACAGCATCTGTTACTATGGAGACATAGATGCTACTGTTCTGGTTGATGCATAAGAAGATTTATCAGTAAAGGACAATGGTCTCTTGTGGTTTTGACTTTTCCCGTGGGCATGGTTAAGTCTTAGAAGATAGTAGCCTCCTCAAGAAAGACACATGGATATGCCCCATGGGTGTAGTTGCTACACACATGCCCTAGAATTTCAATGACCAGGCAATTAAAAGCAAATGACCTGTGCTATTATTCAATATGGATTTCTCCTAAGAAGCCAACATCTGAATTGATATATTTCTGGGTCCCCTTTCCTCAGCAGCTAAGTGTCTGAACTGCCTCGTGCCTCAGCCTTTCAATAGCTATAAAATATTTCCAGCCTCAGGAGTCTGAAATGGACCATAAATTCTTGTTTGTGTTGCCATGGTGATTGATATTGTCAGCCTTTTAATAACCACATCAAATGCAGGCATTAAGGAGCGATATAACACCTCTACATAATTTAGCACCAGCCGTTTATAACAACTCCTGGCATGATTTGAAACATTACATGAGGAAATTAAAAGTAAATAGAGATAAGTCACCTCAAGCCTGAAACACATAAATATTGGATCTGTGCGTTCGTCAGTTTTACATCACTGTAACAAATACCTGAGGTAATCAACTTATAAAGAGAAAAGGTTTACTTTGGCTCCGTTTGAGTAGGGTTCCAGTCCATGATCAATGGGCTGCCTCACTGCATTTGGACCTGTGGTGAGGTAGTTTAACACAACAGGAAATGAAGGAAGAAGGAAGGAAGGAGGGGGAAAGAAGGGGAGGAGGAGAGAGGGGAGGACAAGAGGAGACCAGGGTATCATAATTCCACTAAAAGGTCAACACTTATCTGACCTGCGGACATCCAACTAGACCCCTCCTCTGAAAGCTACCACCACCCAGCAACAGTAATTGGGGGACCATGCCTTTAGCACACAGGCCACTCAAGGACTAAGGTCAAGATCAAAATGATAGCAAGTTGAGATCACTGAATAAAAAATGGTGTCAGGAAATGCTGGCTCTAGTATTTCTTTAAAAAGCAAACAAACAAACAAACTTGTAGTTACTTGTTAGGGATTATACTCGAATTATTCTTTTTTTCTGGCTTTTAAAAGTGTTTTGTTTGTTTGTTTGTTTGTTTGTTTATAGCCACAGCCTATGTGTGAAGGTCAGAGAACAACTCACAGGAGTCAGTTTTCTGATCCCACCAAGTGTCTCCTGTTAGGAACCATTGATGTTCCAGAATCAGGTTCCTCCCACCTTCAATGACTCGGCACCAAAAAGGCCGACATGACACATCATCACTAGCAACCCATGAGACATGTTTCCAATGTCACCATGGTCATGTATGTACATGCTTTCTACCCCCTATAAAGTCCACCCATTACGACGGATCTCGTTTTCTGCTCGAGCTCTCTCTCTCTCTCTCTCTCTCTCTCTCTCTCTCTCTCTCTCTCTCTCT
>NC_034612.1:16742783-16749900 GCF_900095145.1 Mus pahari | reverse complement strand
CTCTTGGAGCTCTGTTATTTATAACCTCTCCAGCGTTTCCATAATTAAACTATCTGCAGCTGGCAAAAATCATGTCCCTGTGAGATCAAGAGACAATCTTAGTTAACAACTGTGGACACACTGAGGCAGCTTCACATCCCACACCTGGGATTAAAACACAAACATGTTCATATATAACATAACTGGGTTTTTTAAGAAAACAAACCTCTCACGAAATAGCCACACTTCTTTTTTCCTTTCAGAATGTCTTACGTGTGTACTGTATTTCCACCCTTCTCCCCACTTCCCCAGCTCCTCTCATCTCACCCACTCATTCCCTCCCAGATATATGACCCCCTTCTTTAATTACTGCTGTTATAAACACACAAACCTGTGGTGTCCATTCCGTGTTGAGTGTATATACACATGCTTAGGGCTGACCGCTTGGGATTGTATAACCTTCCAGGATGCTCATCTCTGGAGCAGACTAATCCCCCCTCTCTCAGAAACCATTGTTTGCTTACGGCTCTTTATATATGGATGGGGCCTTATATTTCCCCCACCCATGGTGGGGTGTTGTCTCGTGTTTAGGTTATGTTTAGGAGACCATAGAGTTGAGAATCCATGACACAAGTTTCCTGTAGGAAGATTGATGATATTCTTACCTTCAAGGTTGCATAAGCTATTCAGGACTCCGTGACAGCTCTTGGCCCAACAGTGAACACACAGCCCAAGTTGTCCTTACCATAGATGATAATTAAAAGTCTTTGGAATTTTGAGCTAGGAACCATCTTCTTCTCTTTCCCCATCTTATTTCTTTGCAAATCAAGACCTAGCCCTATCAAAATACTTCAAGGACGATGATACTTCTGTGAACAGAGAGATGGGAGAAACTTGGGGCTAAGTAAGGGCACCCAAGCTAACTATAGTGGGAGCCTTTTCTGCCTTGAATAATGTATTGAAAGATCCTAATTTTCTACATTGTTTTAAACGCCTGTGAACTGGCCTTTCCAGCCTCCGACAATGTCGTCGACCCATCTAATAAACCCTCTCCCGTAACTGTGTACATCCCACATCCTGCTGGATCTGTTCTTGGGGAGAACCTTAATCATTTTCTTAAGTCCATCATTTCTTTCTGGCTTTGAATTCCATAGAGGACAGCAAGACAGATTTCTCCTTGAGGCCACAAGATTTATTTAACACTGGAAAGACTGTGGCAGGGTTCAAAGAGAAGAGAAAGGATTTTTTTTTTTTTAATCATTCAGAAGAGCAGAGAAGTCTATTTTAAGGCTTTTTAGGGAAGGGGAGTGGATGTCCTGCACTGTGTGGGAGGAATCCTGTTGATGTAGGACTTAGAATGTATAGGAGAAATGTGAAGGTGGGGTATACATTGGGGTAGGCATAGCCCCTGATACGTCAAGCTGGCAACCTGAGGTCTGTCAGTTTCCTTGGTGCCTGGAATCCAGACATCTGAAGAGTCTGTCTACAAACTTATAGGCAGGCTCTTGGTAAGGTGCTCGTCTCTTCCTGTAGCACAAGGAATCCCAAGTCAATCATGAGGATAGACAGAGGTAGAGAGAGCTAGAGACAGACCTAACCTGAGACACGTTGGGTTGGCATTTGTCATTTCTTTCCTGGAGTATGGGTGCCTTCCCTGTGAGCCTGATAGACTTTCACAGACAAGTTCATGTCAGGGTGCCTATAAGGATTATAGGTTATTATGCCCTGATTCACCCTTGGCTTAAATGTAACAATTCCCATCCCTGACCTGGACAATCAGATTGATCAATCAGTTCTTACATTCTAGAGGAAAGGAAGGACAGGCAGGTCAAAGCCTGCAGTCATCCTTTAGCCACTTGGTAAGAGAGGGAGCAGGGAATCATATTCGCTGGTTTTCCTCCTTATTTTGTTCCTGGTCTGCTGGAGTCAGTACTAACTGGAAGCAGTGAAGCATGGGAAGAAACTAGAGACCCAAGCTCAGATTCCTGCAGACATCCCCACTGGGATCGTCTCTCTCTTAGCAACCACATAACTCCCGCTCAGCTCACTTTGGATCTTGTGAGGAGACTGTACACCTAGCTCTAACTCTTATACATCTGTTGCGACTGATCTGTCAGAGGAGGAAGCCAGAACAGACACTGCATGAAGGGGTCTCTAATGTAGAGTTGGAGAGGGACCCTGAGACCAACTGCTGGGGGTAAGAAGCATGTTAGTCAATGTGATTGACAGACAAACACTACCATGGCAGGGTCTCTGAGTAGAGATTAGACCCAAGGGCAAAAGACAGACAGACTGTTGGAGGCTCTGAAAAGAGGTATCTATCTGGTCCACTATGCAGAGATGGGGTCCTTTATCGATCTCTGAAGATGAAGTTTCATGGCAGGATTCTGTAGTCAGACTCTCTGACTCACAGGCAAGAAGCAGGGAAAGTTGGTGGGGGAGCAAGCTGTGTGGCTGTCAGTACCCCTTTAGATGTGAGTTCACCTCCCCAGGAAAGAAATCTGTGCCATGGAAGTGTGCTAGCTAGAGACTCACAGCTAACACTCTTAGCAGGTGCCTGTCAAGGTCCACGAGAGGGGAGGGCTGCTGGAGTGTTGTGGCCAGCCTGAGACGCAGTCAGGTCCGGGCTCTATTTGTAAATTACGCAATGGTGGAAGGCGGGGTTGTATGAATTGCTATTGATCACTTAGCTACATGATCCCCTGTGCTGGGCAAGACAGGGCTACCTAGAGAAAAAGAGTTCACATGCTTAGCTCCCAACTCATAGAATATATGGTCGAGTGGGCTATAGGATAGGTGTCATCTGTGGAACCATGCTTAGGTACGTTTTATAAGACATTACGCTATGGGAGCTGGAGATATGGCTCAGAGGTGAGGAGCATTGGCTGTTCTTCCAGAAGTCCTGGGTTCTGTTCCTAGCACCACCACCACCACCACCACCCCTTCCCCATTGGAGCTTCAAACCTCTGTAACTCAAGTTCCAGTCTATCCAATGTCCTTCTTTGTCCTCCATGGGCCTTGCACACGTGTGGTACACATGCATACACGCAGGCGAAAGACCTAAACACACAAAACAAGAACAAATAAACATGTATTTTTAGAAAGCATGCTGCTATAAAGAAAAATAAAGAAGACAGAAGTGCTTGAAAGTTACTAGTCTGAAAGTAGCAGTTTTCCTTTAAGGAGTCAAGAAGAGCCCCTTTGAGGATCTACTACTGGTAGGCGGAGAGCGGCAGGAGTGGTGGCTTTCAGGCCAATATATCCCAACTAGGAGTGACACTATCTCCCTCCCCCAATTTTTTTTCTTTTTAAGTGTCTCATAATGTCTCTACAAATGATGTGGACTTTACACATTCCATGGCTTCGGTCTCTGTATTACTTTTGAAACAATGTGGACAGAGTGTTACTATGTATCAAAGGCTGTCCTGGGCATCCTCCTGCCTCACCCTCTGAGTGCTCAGCTCTGCAGAGATTCCCTTCCTCCTTCACTCTTCCGCAGTTGTGGCTACCTGAGGCCCACAGCAGGCCAAAATGATTTAACTTTTGTCTTGATTTTTCTCAAGAGGTCGCACGCCTAAAACCTCCTACGGTTATTAAACTTTACTAGTTATTATTATTAATTCCTAACTCTGCCTAATATATTTAAATATTTAATCCCGTTTTCATTTTATGTGTGCGGGTGTTTTGACTGCATGTATATCTGTGCGTCGTGTCCATGAGCACCAGAAGAGGATGTCAAGTCTCCTGTGGCTGCAGTTAGGGGTGGCTCTGATTCTTCATGTAGGTGTTGGGAACTACATCCAAGTCTTCTCAAAGAGCAGCGAGCTCTCTTAACCATTGAGGCACCTCTATAGCCCAAAGCTGTGCCTAATTTTTAAGTTAAATTTTGCAATATGAATGTCTGAATAAAAAGAACCTAATGCATATGGGTTTTGTGATTTCAGTCATCTCTTGGGTGGTGGATGGCTTTTTCCTCTGAATAATGGGTTACCACCATGCATCTTTAAGCTGTAGAGATAAATGTCTACAACATCCACAAACCCAAAGTCTATATTTCTTAGTGTAGAGGGGAGGGCTGTCTGCGGAGGAAAGACCAGGTTGTCATTTCGAGAAACTCCACAGAAGTTATCAAATTGCCGGTTGCCAACCCCGTGATTTCTTGTACTCACCATCCTAATATGTCAGCAGAGAAATGAAGCCAAACTCCTTTCTTCTTCATCCTCTTGGTTCATGTAACAAAGATAAAACCTGTCAGCATAGCTGTGAGCCAAGTGTGTTTTTTTCCTAACAACCTGATATGAGTCTTAGAAAGCGGAGCCAGCTCGAGCAAATCCCTCAGCCTGGACTCTGCCTCGCTGATTGCTGCACAAGTCACAGATAGATAGCCTGGAAAAACAAACTGCCAAGTTCTAAGTAATTGGGATTCTCAGTGGCATAATCTTATGGTAACAACATAGCTACCTAGTAGACTTCATTGCCAATGCACACCCATTAAAATATCATATATATTCATGAAATAGAGGTAGCATGAAATGTGTATTAATCACAAATATTCAAGGATTACAAAGGATGGAACAACTGGTCAGGGCCCACAAAAGAAGTATTTCTGGATCATCATTTTGCCTATATTATTAACATAATTTATCTTGACAACCCATATTGGTCATCAATATGATTTCAAATAGAATACTTTAAAGAGCATTACCATGAAAAAAAGGAAGGGGAAAACAACAAACCAACAGAACCCCCAAAACAATGAAAACTCCCCTTTGTGTCAGCAACCAGAATCTGAATGTGTTTTTGCTACGTTTTGGGCAGGTTTTCTTCTGAGCATCCTGCATGGTCATATTTTAGCCAAAGAGTATTCCACCAAAGACTCAGCACATGTTCATGCTACGTGGGTTTTCCTAGGGAAACCTGAACAAATGTCTACATCACAGGTAGGACACCGAGGATGACAAAACGAAGACAAGTCTATAATGAAGTGTAGCTTAGTAAACCAATAAGTTTATGGAGTTGTATACAGGAGTATGGGTGACTCAAAGGTAGCTGTATTATCAAAGGGCCCACACAGAAATATTTGATGGCTCAGAAAAGCTGCATCCATGGAGCTGCTGATGAAACATGCAGGTGGCTCAGCATGTTTGAGAGTCTTAAACCCCTTCTGTAATGGGAAACTTTTTTCGGAACCTTGTAGGCTTCAGGAACTTCTAAGACTTCCTTATAGTTTTCTTCCAGAGCTTCAGTTTGGCAGATTTGGTTACATTTTCAATTTCTATCAGTCTCCCTCTAGGATAGAAATATTTCATTTTAGAAGAAGCCTTCTGACAGGTGATCCACACTGTTCACAAGTCAAAGTCCAGCAACATCCTTGGGCTTTTTAACTTGACAGTGCAGATACGAATGAATCATGTTAAGTCAGACGGCAGCAGAGGAGTACAGAGATGTCTGCCTCTCTGTGTCAGGGAGAAATGACATCTTGGGAGCTGAAGCTATGCACGTAGATAGGACAGGCTTCAACTTGGGACATTGTTGGGACTATAGGAGGTGCAGATGTGGCAGGCTCTATCTTGACTGACTATAGTCTCAGTAAAATAATTGGGTTTATGGTGTTAGTGTACAGAATTAGCTAATGAACAGTGAGTGCGTAGATCACTGCCTTGAAAGGCACTCCAGGTTCCTGTTGGCTTTCTACACAAAAGCCTTGGTCCTGGCAAAATTGAACTGTTGCAAAGTCTCCCCTTTGTGGGGCTTGATGAACTATTTGATGTACAGGTAAGCTCCCTGGGACAGCTTAAATACAGCACAGGTCTGTCTGCTCCTGTGACATCTAACCACTGGATTCTGTTCTGCTCAGAGCTTGCTCCTCAGAGAAAAAGGGGATAACTTCTGGCTCTGCAGCCCTTTCTCAGAGATCTTTGAAGAAGTGTTGTCACTGTAAAAAGTAGTGCATGATGGGTCAATCACCCCTCATCTACCCATCACAGTGAGCCTCAGATCTGGGAGCAGCTGTTTGTCTCTATCTCTGTCAACATGTCAAGCACCCTGCAGTGGCTCTCCAGATCCACATCAGGCTTTCTGATTTTAGCTTGAATTTAGATGTCTACCCCACTGTTAGAAGGTAGATATGAATGGTGGAGCTAAGAGAAGAGGTGTTTGATAAGGCAGTTCAAACTCTATTACTCTCTATCCATGCATAGATGCAAATCTGAGCCCCAGTTTTCATAATGTAGCATTGGTTTTTAAAACAACAGGATGACTTAACATTAAGGCAGTAGCTTGTGCAATACATAGGCAGTCAGGATATCAGACAGAAGGCATATATATATGCACCCTATGTAGGGATGGAGGATGGAATAAGGGGGGGTTATATTTTGATTTCACTAGTCTGGAATGGAGACAAAATGAAGTGGACAAGAGCTAGGGGGAGGTATAAAGCTATGGGACCCCAGGTCCCATGGGCTCATCATCCCTCAATGTTCATAGCCTCTCCCTCTACAAGTCTTTGTCCACTTTGGTAAATCTTGTTTTCTCCATTTTTTGTCTGTCTCTTGTTGAATTCTGCAGGGTGGCTCACACGGCTTTGTTCTGCACAGCCATCCCGGGTTTCATGCCACCATCTGCAAGGTGCACATGGGTTCCCTCTTCTCAAGCCCTTGCTGTGGGTCTACACTGCTACCCTCAGCCTACACCACCATTCTTCACCCTCCCTCCCAGTCCCCCCAGGCACTCCACACACTGTGTCTTCTGGGTTATCTCTTTACCCTACTCCTAATGGGCATTGGACTGAAGTGCTTCTTCGTGCACCCATGGGAGGTATCAAACTCACAGTCTGATCTTGCTTCAGGGCCTGTACTTGGCATGGATTCATCTACCCTTGTGAGCATCATGGACCCATGTTCAGGTTTAGAGGTGGCACATCTTAAGAGGCTCCATTGTATAAGCACAGAGGTCCAAGATTAAAGCCTTAGACAAGAATTGGTTGAATCTTGTCTGGAGGCCTCTTTGTGCCTATGACTTGCTATTGGAACCAAGCCATGAAGGTGGTTGGGAGAATTTCTTAAAGAGGCAATTGATTAATCCAAATATTTTAAATGTCCTTTAAAATGTCCTGTATTTTTTTTTTAAAGATTTATTT
>NC_034612.1:16739864-16742478 GCF_900095145.1 Mus pahari | reverse complement strand
TGTGTGTGTGTGTGTGTGTGTGTGTGTGTGTGTGTGTGAGTGATCTGTCCAAAGCTGCCCTCAAGATTACTATGTAGCTAAGGAGAGATCAAACTCATAGTTCTCAAACCTACTCAAACACTCTACGGACTGAGGCGTATGTTCAGCCTCCCCTCTGCATTTTTCATTCCTGGTAGTTCTGCATTGAGTTTAGAGTCACCTGCTTACCCACTCAACTTAAACATAAGAAGTACTGGTAAATCTGCCCTAGCTACTGATTATGCTCAAAGGCCTTCATTCCCACTTCGTTGGGCGTTCTAGAAAGGATACTTTGAGCTGGGAATATTGTTAAAGTAATAAGTTCACTCACCGTGTTTTTATTGCCTTTAAATCACACATAGGTACCCAGAGTAAAGCTTCATCAAGTTTTAGTTTCTTTTAGAAATAAGAACAACATTGAAATAAGAAGAAAAACAAGAACAATAGTTATTGGTTAGTCCAATTTTTTAGGCCAACTTGACTAAGTCCTGCCATGCTTCAAGAGGTCAGTTGTCTTGAACCAGAAAGACAAAGTTCTCTGCTCTGGACAGGCAGATAAACAATCTAAAAATTATATAACTACAGGAGAAAAATTTAAATAGAGAGTATAAAAGGAAAGGAAAGAAGGAAAGGTGTCAAGGGAGGGACTGAGAGATGTGTGCCTTGAAATAACCTGGAATGTCCCTCCATTTAATGCTGATGCAAAGTTACAAACCCAGGACATTTACACAGAACAGAACCCAGGTACTCCACACGCTTTCGTGAGGGCAAGGCAGGGTAAATGCTAACACATCTGCATCTGGACCTATTGCATTAAGCTTTTAGAAAAGTGACTTTAGGGACAAAAGGAAGCTTGAAGAAAAGTGTCGGGTCCATGCAGATGAGGTGGGCATGACACGTTCAGTTTAGGAACCAGACAGGTGAGAGCGGGGCAGAGCAAACCATCAGAGCATGCGAAGAGTGCATGTGTGTGAGCGCGCATGACCTCTGTAGCCAGTGAACTCCTCTTCCAGAAGTGAACAAAAACTTGAAGACCTTTTCAAAGGAGAGAGAAGAGGGGCAGGGGAGGGAGAGAGATTATTGCCAACAAAATGCAATCGAACAAGACCTTCAATTTCAGAAATGGCAGGCCACGGGGGGGGGGGGGTTGAGGTAAAGCAATTGGTAGAGCAAAGGAAGAGATAAGTGGGGTAATGATCCATCTGCATTGATATCACAGTACAAAACATCAATCCAAATATGATCAATGCACAGATATAGACTCAACTGGGTGGGCATTTAGGTAGTGATGGGGGTGTGGTGGGGATACTGGCCCAAGGAACTTTACAAAGGAAAGTTTGTGGGTTTTTATGGTTTTTACTGTGTTTGTTTCTCTCTCTCTCTCTCTCTCTCTCTCTCTCTCTCTCTCTCTCTCTCTCTCTCTCTCTGGGGTGTGTTTGCATGTGTGTTTACACACATACAGACAGGTACATACATGTGTCACAATGTGTGTGTGGAGGTCAGAAGGCAGTACTTAGGATTCTAAGACGTTCTCTTCTACCAATTTGTGGGTTCCAGGCAGGGCCCCCACGGAGGTCACTGGGTCTGAGCACGAACAACTCTATGAGCTGAGATATCTCTACTGTCTAAGGTCTCATTTTAAAAGAGAAAGCTGCCTTCAATTTGTCAACAAAACAAAACATAAGATTAAGAAGCAACTTGGCAGTATGGGTTCAGAAAACAGAGCCCTGCACTCTATGTCCTATGTGACTACACTCAGAGGACTTTTCCCCATTCACCTTTCCTGTTGCTGTGATAAGCTCCATGTCCAGAAGCAGCCAGAGGTGTAGAGT
Organism: Mus pahari; assembly: GCF_900095145.1. Lineage (NCBI taxonomy): Eukaryota > Metazoa > Chordata > Mammalia > Rodentia > Muridae > Mus > Mus pahari. The sequence goes on along the minus strand of NC_034612.1, from coordinate 16,740,628 downwards.
TTACTTCAGCTTACAGGTCATGGCCCGACATCAAGGGAAGCCAATGCAAAAACTGGGGAGGAACATTATTAACTAGTTTGCTCCCAGGCGTATGCTCAGCTACTTTTCTTGCACAGTCCGAGACCACCTGCCTATCTGGACATTCCTGCATTAATTATCAGTCAAGAAAATGTCTGACAGACATGTCCGCAGGCCAATCTGACGAAGGTAATCCCTCAAGTGTAGTTCCTTCCTCTCAGATGTGTCAAGCTAACAATTAAAGTTAGCCATGACAGTGTTTGAATTCATTATAACACTATGGCATGAGGTCAATCGCATCTGTGCTTGAAGTGGAACTTTCTAGAAAACAAAGAAAAAGATGAGGAATCAGCTTCCAGACAAGGATGAATCTTTTTAGGCAAAACTTGGTTCCTTTTCAGGGGTTTGGATGAATCCGGACACTCTTTGACCTTTCTTTGCTACAGTGTTCCGTGATTGGGAAGATGGCTTAGTGGGTAAGGCACTTGCTGTACTCAGCAGCACACGGACTTGAGTTCGAATCCTCAGAACTAAAATCGGATGTAGTATATCCTGTGTCTGTAATCGCAGACAGGCAGCGATAGACAACAGTTGCAGAAGCTCCCTCCCAGGATTGCTCTCTCAGTGTGCGCAACAATGAGGAAAAAGTCTCAGACAAGGTGGAAAGTGAGGGCCAAGAACATATGTGTGCTGTAGCATGTGTGCATCCTCCCACAACATATGTGTGCTATAGCATGTGTGCATCC
>NC_034612.1:16735756-16739609 GCF_900095145.1 Mus pahari | reverse complement strand
CAACAAACGTGTGCTATAGCATGTGTGCATCCTCCCACAACATATGTGTGCTATAGCATGTGTGCATCCCCCACAACATATGTGTGCTATAGCATGTGTGCATCCCCCCACATGTGTGCTATATATAGCATGTGTGTATCCCCCAATAACATATGTGTGCAATAGCATATGTGTACCTCAATTATTTGTCTCTCTCTGTATGTCTCTTTCTCATACACACATGCATGCGCACGTACGTGTGCACACACACATATACACACAAAACACTTCACTCTCTACATCAATAAGATTCTTGCATTTTTCTTTTGCAGCAACTAGAATTAATTAATCTATGAAGAACAGTTCATGCTAATGACTTTTCTAAAGCATATGCTAGACAACATATACAGGCAAGAAAAATGTGAAATTCCCAGGAAATCTCAACAGTAGAGTCTCCTAAATGAGACCCACGTAGTCACAAGACCAGTTGATGAGCAAATGTAGATAGAGAATCTCCCAAGGCTCCTTGGCTAGATGAAGAGCTACAGGCAGCCAATGACTGCTGAAAGAGAATCCATTCTCTCCAGGGAAGAGCCTCCTGAAACATTATCCAATCCCAATTGTATATCCACGTGCACAGTGGCAACACTATACAGACTTAGTTTATGTGTGTAACAACAATAATTAAATAGGAGCTCAAATATTTGAGGAGGAGTAGGAGGCATGAGAGTAGTTGGAAGAGGAGAGGAAAGGGAAGAAATGATGTAAATACAGTGTTTGTGTTTAAAATTCTCAAAATTATAAAAGTTAAATTAGAAAGAAAAAGAAAAAAGAAATGCACAAGAAGCAAGTACCTTAAAGCAGGATTTCTAAGCCAGAGCCAGTGGTTAGGTGAGGGAAATAAAGACCTCTGTCTATCCAACACCCTGCAGGTTCATCATGTCAAACCAACTTGAGGGAGGAAGCAGAGCTCTCTGGTGGTGGCAGCTGAAGTATAGCTGCTCAGAATAGGTAGGATCAGTAAATAAGTAAACTTGTCCTAAACCACAAATACAGCAGGATCCATAGTCTGACACATCACAGCTCCTAAATTAATAAGGCTGTCCTTTCTTTGGCCTTTTACTGTTAAACACAATAAAATATCAACTGGATTTTGGAGCTGTCATTTTCTAATTCAGTCAAAGTGCATATTAAATTTTCATTATTGGACAGAATTGTGCAAAGCACTGAAAATTCAGATGTAGATAAGATATAGCCCTTCTCCTCTAGGACTTGTCCATAACTAGTTTAGACACACTACATGAAAGTGCCATAACAGAAGTCTGCATGAAGCATCATGGGAGGGCAGCCATGACTGCATGAAGCATCATGGGAGAGTAGCCATGGCTGCGTGAAGCATCAGGGGAGGGCAGCCATGTCTGCATGAAGCATCAGGGGAGGGCAGCCATGTCTACATGAAGCATCATGGGAAGGCAGCAAGGTGGGACTCAGCATAGCAAAGGTGTTCAGGGGAAGATTCTAGACAAGAGATGATAACTCCATGAGTCCAGGGAAAGGACTGGGAAGGAATCAATGGTTGGAGACAGGGGTTGTCAAGAATGATCAAGAAAGGTTAGTTGCTATGGGTGTTGTGAAGGTAGTAAGGGTGATTCTCAGTTTTGATAGATAGAAGGTACTGAGAGGCTGGTTCGCTGATGGGTTTCATGAAGGCAATGAGGGTGTGTAGTGACAATTTCGGCATCTTTGTTTCTTTAAACACACACACAGAAATATTATATGAATGTGTTTTGGTTTTAATCCCAGGTGTGGGATATGGAGCTGCTTTGGACTGTCCACAGCAGCTGACTATGATTTACCTCATGCTTTAGCAGAGACATGATTTTGACAGCTGCAGATGGTTTCTACACTCGTGTGATGCTTGGATTCTGTGCACTTTTCAGAGGGTATAGAAATGCTAGAGCTCTGAGAGGTGGGGTTGGTTGTTGATAGGTTGTTGGTTGTGTTTTTTTTTTAAGTAGTCATGCGAAGTGAAGAAACAAGAAGAAATTAGGTATTTTGATGGTGAAGACCAAAGTCACCTCAAGGAACTGGTGCCCCTAATCAGCAGGAAGTAGTCTAATGATAACATTGAGCCCTGACTTGATTCAAGGATCTTTTTCCTTTCCCTTCTGTCCTTTTATCTCTCTTATCTAGTGTTACAAGGCTGAAAGGGTGGAAGAAAAAGGGATAGAGAAAGGTGGAAAAAAGAAGAACCCTCAAAGTAGCAAAGACCAGTTACAAGGGTAACTCTGTTTTGATTGACAGAACGGAGTGAGGACAGTTCTCTCTTTTGATGGACAGATTATGTCATATTATCATTTTCTACTGTGAGATTTTACTTCCCACAATGCACCTGATTTTAGTCATATTCACACCCAAGTATACAATGATGACAGATAGGGATTCTCCCTAAAAGTCTCCCTTCTAACCAAGAAGCTATTTGCAGTTATCCCTTCTAGGAGAAGTGAAATCAGTTTTCTCCAACGGAGGTTAACTGAAGATCAACCACATTCCGTGGTGTATATAACGTATGCTCAGGAGTAGTTGGTCAACACATAATGGGCTCCATGCTTTTTGTATTGCTTAAAAACATTGTTGGGAGTTGCGGGAGGAGAAAGACTATGATTAAAATATATGGAATGAATACAACTTAAAATAACATTTAAATTCACTCGAAGACACAGATTTTTTTCCTTTCAGCACATGTACCCAGAATGATTTCAGGTTGGCTCACCCCACCCACCACCACAACCAGTATGCTCATGGCATGGCCCACATGCTTGGCACGCACACACACACACACACGCACACACACACCCACCCACCCACACACACACACACACACACACACACACTCCATATGAGGATTTTAATATCCAAGTTTGATGATTCTTAAGCAAGGTGGGAGGACATATCCCATTGCTCACAGAGGGCTGTGCATGGCACCTACAAGTGAGGAGGAGTTTTCGGTGTAGAACCCAAAGTAATTACATTCCCATGTTACCAAACTTCCCTGCACTTGCTGCCCCAATAGTAAACATTATAGGGTTCCCTCTTATTCGTAAGCAAAGATTGTAAGAAGACTTGGGCCGTGAGCCATTAGCCTTGCTTCAGAGAAGACAGGCCCTTTTGGGTTCTGTGCTCAGGGCCTGCAGCTCCTGGGGTTTATGCTAATTCTGTTTCCCCCCACCCCCCACCCAGCAAAGAAGCTCCTGTAGGTTTTCTGCATCACCAGACATTTGAAGAATGATTCGCATCTATAAAAGTGAGCTGGTTTAGTCCACCGTGAGCCTTCTGGATCTTGTGTGTACTGAGGGCTTACCCGTGAAGAGCCCAGTGGGAGTGGGGGCTCTCACAGCTGATTTCTGTAGGCTCCCAGCATCTCTCTCTCTCTCTCTCTCTCTCTCTCTCTCTCTCTCTCTCTCTCTCTCTCCCCACTCTCTTAGATTTGGGGAAGATGTCACTTCAGTGTCTATGAGGAGACTCAGTTTCCCCTCACTCCATAGGCAATGCTCGGGTGTGTTAATTCTGACTCTTCAGGCACCCCATTTTTAGTCTTGAGGCTAGTTATTGATATGTTATCTCTCTGCCTGTGAAATGAGCCAATTCAAACCAGATTATATATTATATTACATGTACGTTTATTGGAAAGCTGCTCTCCAGCAAGTTCATAGGCCCTGAGGACCAAGGCCAGGGAAGTCACCATGGGGGAGGGGAAAGAAAGAGAAAAAGATCTCACCCAGAGAGAAAAAAAGAAGAGAAGAGGAAGGGGGAGGGGAAGGGGAATGGGAAGGGAGAGAGGGAGGGAGAGAGAGGGAGAGAGAGAGAGAGAGAG
>NC_034612.1:16703319-16734770 GCF_900095145.1 Mus pahari | reverse complement strand
GAGAGAGAGGGAGAGAGAGGGAGAGGGAGAGAGAGAGGGAGAGAGAGAGGGAGAGAGATGGAGATGTCTGGGTTATATAGCAAAGAGCCTCTGGGGAAGGGCAGCCCAGCCCCTAGGTTGGAAAGTTCAGGGTTGGGGACAAGTCTGCTTTGATATGCAAAATATGCAACTCAGTCCCTTGTCCTGGATCTGAAGCCTAACAGGTCTGTGTTGTCTTATGAGAATCAGGAAGGCTCACTTTCTCCCGGGGTGTGGTGGCTCACTTTTGTAAATGCCAGCTCTTGAAACCCAGAGGCAGGATAGTCATGGTACAGCATGTAGGAGGGACTCTGGAGAAAAAGAATCATTCTGTGGAAAACTGGGCCTGACACTAGGAACCATGGGAAAGATAGAGAGATCTGGGAGCAGAACATATTGGGCTTTGCCCAGTGGGAAAGGCATCCCCATTCTCCCTGACAATAGTCATTCCCATGCGCTCTCCCTGAAGGAGGATTTGTGCCCAAGCGCCTCCCAGTCCCTGAGGACAAAATCTGCACAGACATTCTCAGACATTATTCTGTTTCTCTCCTCTCTGTGTCGCTGTGGATCCCTGGATATCTATTTTGAGACAAGCCTGCAGTGCTTATTTGCAGTATTTATTCATTTATATTACTTTGTACAGTTTTGACTTTTTTTTTTTTTTTAACCAAAGCTCCTCCAGTTGTCCCCTTCACCTACTGTGACATTTTCTTCTCAGTTTGTCTTTACTTACTTTCTTCCTTAAAGATAGTCCAGGTTCATGTATCAATCTCCTGTCTCAGCCTTGCTCCATATATATTTCCAAGAATCCTTTGAGAGAGGCAGAGAGGGAGAGAGAGACAGAGAGAAACAGAAAAACAGAGAGAGACAGAGACACAGACACACACAGAGAGAGAGAGACAGTCAGAGACAAGGGACAGACAGGGAGAAAATCTAATGTGAAATCAACCATCATTGCTTTCCTATTTCTAGGATTCCTTTTCAAATTCTCTTTCTGTGTTTGTGACTGTATCTTCATACATTTCTACATTAGATTATTTTTGTGATTATATTTCTGTGGGTCAGAAGCCCAAGCAAGCCTGGCTGGGCTTTCTATTCAGGGTCTTACAAGCCTGGATCCAGGCAGCCGTATGCCTTTGCTCTTTCAGTCTCTTCCATTTGGGGGTTTCTGTTCCCACAACATCTTTCTCCCATGCTGCTTCAGTGACTTTGTCTATGCGATGGTCTTGGGAAGGCTCCAGATGTGGCTTGGCTTACCGAAGATCAGGCATGTTCTGGGTTTCCTTGCGTCCATGTTGGATGCCATGTTGGTGCATTTAGTTGCATTAGTGGCTGCATTTGACACCTTCAACTCAGCATCTCATCGCTAGGCCATTAGCTGGAAACATAGAAACTGCCGTACATCTTTCTTCTGGGCTCTCTTTTTGAATAATAAATGGCAGGATCTCCCTCACCCTCTCTCTCATCATTCTCTGAGAAAACCATCACAGCCCTGCCACCATGTTTAGACTTGAAGGTGGGAGGCTGATCAAGGAGAACATGAAGCTGATACAGAACCCATTGTCAGGACCCAAGGAGCAACATCCTCTGATTTCCATTCAATGTTTTTCCTTCAAGGACATAGGATGCCTCCTGGTCCTCTCAGAATGGGAGAATTATTACCTAATGGGCTAAAGAAAGTGCCACAGACCTATTTGTTCTGTTAGTATAAAAATCACTCATAAAGAGTGGAGAGAGAGAGGCATGTACATCTCTGTGATGTTTAGGCAGAAGGGGGCATCAGTATGATTTAAAAAAAAAAGGTATGTAAAAACTTATAAAGAATAATCCCAGCCATATAACATTTTGAAGTTTCTGTCCATCTCATTAAACCAAAACCAAAACCAAAAGGAGGCAAATGACAGGTTTTTAGGGGGTAAAAATATTTGCAAAGCAGATAATGGGACTCAAGGCAGACAACTTGTAAATTAATAAAGCTGAAAGCAAATTTGTCAACCAAATGAGTAAAGGACATTAGTGAGGAAGTGGGATGGGAAGTAAATGAAACATTCGAGGAAGACACTCAACTTCATTAGTCATAAAACGACTCGAGGAGGTCGGAATGGTTGTTTTATTGATATAACTGGGAAATGCCTTGTTGGGCCACTGGCCCGGTTTCCAGCTGTGTCGAAATGGGCACTTGAGTCATTACTGGTAATTCTGCATATTAATGTCACCTTTCTCGAGGACACTTTTGCAATTAGAATCAAAAGGCTTCCTTATAAATGACTGTAATACCGGACACAATGATTTTCTTCCTAGGTGTTTACTAGAAGCAAAGGGTCAGAAATGCATCAGGATGGCTGAGGCTACAGAGGAAGGCAGCAGGTTCTCCGTTTCAGGGGGAAGCTGGCCGCTGGAGGCAACGAGGATTCCCAAAGAGGGCTGATTCCATGAGCAGTCCTGGCACTCCATGTTTGAGATTGTATGACTCCATCGCCTTTGGATAGAATGTAATACTCAAGGCTATACTGATGCTGTAAGGTCTTTATTCATTACCTTGACGGATAGACCAGCTGGAGGTTATCTAGCACTTACCCTGTACTGTTGCAAATCACATTGTCTATCCACTAGCTTAATGAAGCTTTGCAACACTCTCAAGGTCATTTTCTTCTTCATTTCCCAAGCAAAGTGAGTCACAGAGAGGTCAAGAGGTCGTCTCAAGGTCACACAGAAAACAACTAGACAGATCAGGCTCTAGCCATCCTGGAGGAAATGAAGAAGCAACCAAACAAGCAAACCAAACACTCCCATCCCCTCCTCCTGAGCCATCGGCTTACTGAAACAATGGTTTCCCAAGAAACTGGATTCCCTGAGTCTCATGCTAGGGAAAGGGAATGGTGGAATCCTGGTGCCAGTTGGAGAAGAGCTGGCAAGGAAGAGAGTTCTACATAGTCAGGCAACTTGTTGGGACACCTTGCAGGAGAGACTGGAGCTGAGACCAAGGAGTCAGTGATGGGCAGGGCCTAAGCTGCATATCTGGAACCTGAAGCTGGACTTGGGGGTCACTTGATTTCTTTGTTTGTTTTCTCCTATTACATTTTTTATTAGGTATTTTCTTAATTTACATTTTAAATGCTCTCCCCTCTCCTGGTTTCCCCTCCAGAAACTCTCTATCCCATCCCCTCTCCCTCCGCTTCTATGAGAGTATTCCCCCACCTACCCACCCACTTCTGCCTCCCTACCCTCGAATTCCCCTACACTGGGTCATTAAGCCTGCACAGGACCAAGGCTCTCCCATTGATGCATGACAATGCCATCCTCTGCTATGTATGTGGCTGGAGCCATGGGTCCCTCCATGTGTAGTCTTTGGTTGGTGGTTTATTTCCTGGGAGCTTTGGGAATGGGGTTTGGTTGGTCACTGGATTTCTGTATTTGTTTCTCATCCCAAAGTGGCCACATGGAATAAATCTCTACTCTCTGCCTTTCAGTATTGTCTAATTGGCATATTGAGGACAGGTAGCTGAGTCTTATTTGTCAGGACTGCAGAGCCTAGGCTCTGACTGTGACAACTCCAGTAACAAGGCTTCCATCCCAGATGGTCACCTACACCACACAGTGTTGTCTCCTGAGCAGAGTTGTCATTCTAGTAAACTCTAAGTCGGTGCTAAGACCTACCTTAGTCAATTTACAAATGATACATGCTGTCCTCAGCCACAAAGATGACTTCAGTGTTCCTCCTTATTCCTCTGAATAGGGTTCTCTGGAGTGGTAAGTCTGGTTCTCATCACGGCAATGTAATCCTCGCTTGTGACAGGCTCAGGCTCAACGTTATAACCCTGGCATCCCTGAGCTCTCCCGAGGACCTCGGAGAGTATGGAGTCTAATCAGCCAGCATTCTCTAGAGCAGAAGAACCAATAGAGTATGTATTATTGCACAAGGGATTTAATAGACTGGCTTACACAATTGGAGAATAGACATTCTTGAGGAAGTAAGGTGGAATGTGATGGAGTAGACATTTAAAGTCGTTCTCCGGCCTCTGTGAACATGCATGGACTCACTGCACACATATGCACATACCCTGACCCTCTACAGGGCAGCAGAGCATCTCAGCTTTCATCGCAAGCTCCCTGCCTCTTCCTCCACCCCTCCCTCTGTTCAACTGTCCATCTTCTCTCATCACATCTTCAAATTCAAATTAAGGAGGACGACATGATGATATCCGTGTCCTGTAATGTTCCAGACATTCTGTCTTCATGTATTCTCATTTACCAGACTCACGAAGGAGTCAAGAATTTTCCTCTTCGTATTGATAATTAGGATTGGACAAGGTTTGAGTTCATTCTTAAATGGGGTGGTCTACAGCCAGTGGCATGGCTCAGCAGGTAAGAAAGGGGCTTACTCCCAAACATGATGTCAAGAGACAAATATGGTAGGTGAGAAGTGATCCTGGCAAGTTGTCCCCTGAGCTCTACATGTGCACCATGGTACATGGCCACAGACACACACAAATGATATGCGTAAGTAAATAAACCCATTTTAAATGTAATAAATAGAAAGGTCTTTATGGAATAAAAAGCCATAACAAGACTTAAACAAACCCTGGGTCAACAGCGTCTGTGTATGTGTGTGATCCTGCTAGATCAGCAGTTCTCAAACTGTGGGTCGTGACCCCTTTAGGGATGAGTTATATACCAGATATTCTGCATATTGGATATTTATGTTACAATTCACAACCATAGCTAAATTACAGTTATGAAGTAGCAATAAAATGATTTTGTAATGGGGGTTCACTATAACTGTATTAAAGGGGTGCAGCAATAGGAAGGTTGAGAGCCCCTGAGGTAGATAGAGGAAGAAGTGAATTATAACCACAGCCAGGCCTTTGCCACTCTTGGCGAGTACATCTCTATTCATTTTTAACTATAGTCTGTGGTTTGCATTGCTGATGGCCCTCAAATGTCCATGTGCTCATGTGTTAAAGGTTTGGTCTATAACCCATGATTCAGACACACACACACACACACACACACACACACACACTCACTCACTATTTCTTATCTTAAGAGGAATTAAGTGTGGGAGAAAGCGAAGACAGGAAACATCTCCAGGTAATATTGAATTTTTTTTCTTTTCATAAAAAAATGTGACATAAATTACCGAGTGATTTATTTCAACTTAAAGCTGGATGGATTTGAAGTTATGCATCCTGTGTGATCTATGCAGAGAAGTGAAGCATAAATTCAAAGATGTGTCTGGAGTCCCCAGTCTGGTTTCTTTCCATTTCCCTTCTTTCTGGTCTCTCACTTGCTTGAAGAGGGAGAGAGGGGCTTATGAGGTGACTCAGAGAGTGAGGAGAGCTGAGTTCAACCCTCAGGTCCCACATGATGCGAGAGGAAAACCCACTCCTGCAAGTTGCTCTCTGACTTTTGCGTTTGCGTGACGACAATACTGAGAGGCAACGTGACAAATACATAATAAATATAATAAGATTAGCATTTTTCAAAGGTTGAGATCTGCACTGTCAAGAAGGAGGCAGCAGAGCTGCTCAGAAGTTCCTTAGCTCCACGCATGGCTTTGGAATAATGAGCGCTGCTGCAGAAAGTGGAGGTCCCCTCCAGCAACCAATTATAGGGTTCATTAGAAACATACTTCTAGACCCTCAAAATAAATGGAGCCTGCTGCCACACAAAACCCTAGGTTCTGGGTAGGGGAGCGGAGGAGCTGGGCAACAACAAGACCTTTTGCTGTTTTGAATTTCTGTTTTTTTTTTTTTTGTTTTGTTTTTGTTTTTTTAAGAAAGAAAAGCATTTTAAAGATGTATTTTATTTTTAATTATGCCTATGTGTGTGCAGAGGATGTGGGCAGAGGCAAGGGAAGGAATGTGTATGTGAGGGTTGATATATATATATATATATATATATATATAATGTTGGACCCACGCCAGGGGAATTAGGATATCCCCAAAAACACGAGAGGCCTTCTTGTTGTAAAAGCATGAGGCAGTTTAATGCTGGAGCTCCTGGCTGATGCATACCCCACGCAAGAGGTAGAGGCATTGACCCCGAGACTCAAAAGATAGGGGTTTTTATAGGGAGAGGGTAGGGGGTTGGGAGAAGTTGGTGTGGCTGCACACAATTGGCTTGATTACAAGTCAGTAGAATAATACATGCATGTTATAGCATCAGCAATTTCAGGGAGAGGGCCAGGGCCATACATTTGGCTGGGTCAGTGTGACCCAGGCCGCCAGATGGCCACTGAGTCAATCAAAAAATAACCCAAAACAGTTCCTGGGTTTATGTCTATCCTTGGGGCCACCCATCCTCAGNAATGTCCAAACAAGGGGCTCTCCTGGACATGCCTGGACTTGTTATTGTAAGATCTTCAGCTAGGCCTTCAGGGCCTGTCAGGACATGACACGCTGGACTTGCCTCAGGCCTTCAAGTTCCTAATATTGCCCTATTTGTCTCATGTTATACTTTTGACTATAAGTTCTTTGCTTTTCTTGAATTCAATTCCTTTCAATATCAGATGCATGTGGAGGCAAAGGGTGGGGCATGACGAGCTAGAATCACAGTTGGTTATTACTTCTGGGGACAAAGGTTGCAGAGATGCATAGACTTACTGTGTGTTGCTGGGTGCAAACAATAACAATAACAACAACAGTAACAACAACTCAGACTGGTATCTTTAAGTTCCTCCTTCTCCCATCTTAGGACTCCATGGTACCATCCCTTCCCTGGGAACTTTAACTGTCATCAAGGATTCTCTTCTACACAACTTCTTCCTTATTGGCTAGGACCCACCATCTCCAAAGGCTACCAATGCTAACCACAAATCTTCACACACACACACACACACACACACACACACACACACACACACACACAGAGTTGTCACAAACACAGCTCAGTGAAGCATATGTTTAGCTCTTCCTAGCTTGCTTGCTTTGTAAGGTCTGTATAGCTGTATCCTTGTCATCCATAGCAAAGATGAGCCAAGTCACTATAAAGACCCTTAAGTGGGTGCAAAGTTTTAAAGCTCCCTGATCCAGGGACTCCCACGATGCTGTGAATAGATACGTGATTCTCAGTCCCACCAGCGTCATATGTGATCCTTCATCCTGGGTGGACACACCTCTTAACCTGGGAGGACCTCCACTGCCTGCAAATCTTACGCTCTTGCCAGTGAAGGCCTGCGTGCTACTGCCACCTGGCGGCCGTATCATTTTGACCGCTGGCACCCCAGAGGCTTATAGTCCCCCATCTACCCCTTTGTCTTGCCTTTTGTTTTTCCAAAGCTCTTGAAAAGGTTAAAGGGCTTAGTCAATGATTGATTACGCTTTAGGATGTGTCCCTGAAAATCTGGGCTGTTTGTTACCTTGTTTTGGAAATGGTAACTTTTCTTTTGACAACATTTCCCGTTCCATGTGAGGAGAACAGCCCGACACTGACACTTAGCTACTATCATTAAGGCATGAATTTAAGAGACCTAGCAACACGCTGAGATTGTACGGGCATGAGATGCGGGACTAGGGGTGGGCTGTAAATCTGATCAGAGGGCAGGTGCTGTGGGGAATTTGGCGCTTTCTTCCACTGAGGTTTTGCTAGTGATATGAAAGGAAAACTTGTCCCAAAGTACATGTCTTCTCCCAGCCTTTCCCCACTTAGTGTTTGATATGACTTCCACTCTTTCCAGGGCATAGTCATCACTATAAATGGAGTCATCCACAAAGCAAACTGCTCTGTGCTATTTTCTATAGAGTATTTTCTGGGGTGATTTTATTACAGATTGTTTCCCACTTGTACAGGAGGAAGGACCACGGATGACGCTGGTGGGGTGAGAATCACGTGTCTAGGACATGTCTACTCATGTGAAACACAAGAAAAAGTAGACCTGAGAAAAATGCTGAGCCTGAACTTTCATGCTTTTTGTTTTTTGTTTTTTGTTTTGGATTGAGGCAGAGGGCTAAGTAAGTGGTCATTGAAGAGTTTCATTCTGGGCATGTTTTGACGCAGTACATTCTCTGAGCTACACATGGAAAAGCCAGTGTGACTGTGAGTAGGGCATGAAGAAAAAAGGTTGTGGCATGTCACAGAGATAAAGGCTTGGAAGCCTGGAAGGTGGGGCGAGGAATTTGAATCTTAATCTTATCTTAATCAAAACTGTGAAATGTATCCTAATCAAAATGGGAAGTTCTTAAAGATTGCAACAGAGCAGAGGTGATGCCTGATGGAAGTGTTAAGATTTCCACCCTGGCTGCTCCATGGCGAACCAGCTGCAGGATCAGCAAGGGCATTGAAAAGCTTGGGAGACCATGCAAGAGATGCCGCTTTAAGGTGTTTTCTTTCGAGCTCTACATCTTCTTCCTTCTTTTAGCTGCTGAGAGTGAGGTTCTGCGGGAATACATGTATAATGGAAGCACAAACGTCCAGTGAGACAGATGTAAATCAACACCCTAGGGCTGCAGAACAGGCCTCCAGGAAGGGAGAACGGAAGGATGCAGTCTCGTCCCTGACACAGCAGAGCGACTATCAGGCAAGGCGTATGCTCAGGCCTGAAGGAGCTATTCCAGAGCTCATAGACAGAGAGGAGAATCTTACTTGGTTATCAGACTCCTAATAAAACTCATGAATAGAGCTCTATTGGAGGCTCCTGAAAAGATGTCTGGTTTCTACCTTGTATTGTCTAGATGAGGGAATCTCTCTGAAAAAGACAAAGAAGCCGAGATAGGTCTTCATGTAGGCCTGTCTTCACGTCTTCTCCATCCTTGCCCCACACATGAACACTCAAGTGGTTTGGGAATAGAATAGACAAAACCCAGCCTGCCAAAACGTCAATACCCTTGATTCTCAGAGATCTCTTTCCATAGTGGGTCAAAGCTCAGAAGAGAACCCTATTTCCCTGATGAAGATAGTTTTTGAGACGGTTTATCTGCATGGATGTCTGTCCAAAACGTGCATGCAGTACTGAAAGAGACCAGAAGAGGGTGGAGAATGCTCTGGACCTGGAGTTAAAGGTGGTTGTGAGCTATCATTCGGGTGCTGGTTACTGCACCTAGGTCCTCTGCAAGAGTGGCCTGTGTTCTTAACTGCTGAGTCAGCTCTCTGGCTCTCTGTAGAGATTTCTGTAACACACGGGAATGTCAGGATTGCCTGGTTTATGGCTCACAATATGGGGCAGTTTCCCAATCTCAGGGATCTCCCTCTACTGTGCCCTTTCATTGGTACATGTGTTTCTCTTTTAAATCCCCTTAGGCTGTCCTTGGAAATGCAGCCGGCAATCTGATTCCCTGCATCCTATTTCTTTTTTTTTCATATTTTGGTCTGTGTTTGTTCTTTCCTTTTTCTGTTGCTGTGTCAAAACATTCTGACTGAAAACAACTTAAGGACGTTTTATTTTAGCTCACACTTCCAAGTCACCGTCCATCACTGATGGAAGTCAGGGCAGGAATTGACCCAGATAACAATCCTTGCTGATTCGCCAGCAGGATCATGCTTAGTTACCATTCTCATATATCCCAGGACTCCCTGAGTGGGGAATGGCAGCACCCATGGTGGACGGGACCATCTTTTGTCAATTAACAATCAAGACAATGCCCCCAGGCATGCTCAAAGGCCAATTTGACGTGAACAATCCCTTTGTTGAGAATCCCTTCGCAGATGACCCTACACTATGTAAAGTTGACAATCAAGGCTAGCTAGCTCAGTGGTTCATCTATGTTATTATATGAGCACATAAACTTGTATGTGGTTTATATGTGCGTGTTGATGCCAGAAGTCAATGCTGGTGCCTTCCTTGATCTCTCTTTACCTTATTTTCTGAAACAAGGTCTCTCACTAAACTGGAGTGCACCAACTGTCTAAATTGGCTGATCAATGAGCTTTAGGGATCTCCCTGTGTCTACCTCCCTAATTCTGGGATTACAAGATGCAGGCTGACATACACAGATTTTTATATGAATGTTGGTATCGAAGAATGTATTCTTGCATGTCTGGCTGGCATGTAACTGACTGAGCCACCTTCTTCTTTCCTTTACATCTCATTTAAATGCTTCTGGCAATACATGGTACAGTATCATGTTAATGTGTGTGTGTGTGTGTGTGTGTTCTTTTAGCTGTAGCTGTCATTTGTTATGTATTTTGAAAACTACCAGCAGAAGCATCATTTTTATAGGTACTCAGGGATATTTTGCCTGGGGGGTCTGAATACATCAGACATGTAGAGCCTAGCATGGTGCACAAAGCCCATTCCTGTTTAACTCAGAAAGTGCACATGTGTCTGGCTGGAAAACATGAAGTTAGAAGTAGATGTCTAAAATGGGACATCTAAGAGCTAAATGAACTCTTGGACTCATCCTAAGGAAATACCCAGTGGGGACCATTCAAATTTCTATATTGAGAGAATGTGACAGGCTCATAGTACATAAAAGCACTGGGTTAAACGAATCTTGGATGGTCCCAAGGGAACACCTGTCAGCAGAGTGATGATCTGAGTCTTAAGCAGATGATTTCTCTGTGAGCAAAGCTCATGGGATCAGGGCCCAAGAATATGTCTGAAAAGAAGGCCAGAGTCTGGTATCTGATCTGAAAAAATAGCCCATTCAGATAAATTAACAGCGTTAAATTGTTTTCTGTTGGTGCCATGACAGTATGTATAGGTGACTCTTGGAGTCTCCTTTCTGTCCCCATGGTGTAACACTCTGACCAAAAGTACCTTGGAGGAGGGAAAGGTTTATTTTACTTACACTTCCAGGTCTCAGTCCAACACTTAGGAAAGTCAGGGCAGGAACTTGAAGCAGAAACCATGGAGAAATACCACTCAGCTCATGGTTAACCGGCATTTTAAATAGCCCAGGATCACCTACCCCAGGGCTGTCACTCTAGCAGAGTGGTTTTCTTTACACCCTGGTCTCATCTGTTGCTAGAACAGTGGTTGCTGACATTGATGTTCTTTATTGTTTGTTTAGGATCTAAGGTCTAAATACATTGGGTTTCCTAGCTGTGGTAATTTTGATCAATAAAATCACACCCTCTGCCCCAGACATGTGAAATCCTAGTATATAGTAGAAAAATCATTATTTGAAGACAAAGTCTTTGTAGATATCAAGCTAAGACTAGGTCATTCAGGTAGGCTCTGATTAAGCAGGACAGGTGACAGGAACAGGGTCATTCTTGCTTAGATGTGTCTGAGATGAAGATGGCACCGTGGGCGTTTTGCTTCTGTGGATGTTCTTTTTGTGCTCACAACTAAAAAGCGAAGGTATCCAGGGACATTTTGATGCTTCTGGGTCAGCCTTTGGGGGAATTTACTGATCAGAAATGGCTTTCATAAATAACTTAGCGCCCAGAGTTAATTATTTTCAACTAGGGACTAGAAAGTTTTTGGGGGATATCTCAGCTAAAAATCAGACTAAAATTGATGTTGTGATAGTTGATAGTGACCCGAAACTTGGCAGAATCCTACAGCACCCATCAAATCAGCTCCTACTGCTAGCTGGGGCTCTCTGTGCCCCTGGCCCCGGCCTCCAGAATCTTCTCTTGGTACTTGTCCTCACCTAAACTCAGGAAGTCAGGTACCCTCTCCCTGGATTCTCTTTCCTTCGTGACATCCAAACCTCAGTGCACCAGGACAATTGTGGTGTCTGCCTCATTCATTTCTCTTCTTCTGCGCACCACTATTCTTTGTGAGCTGTATTTAATACATTTGAAATTGTCTCATATATGTTTGGGGGTTAGTGTGCTGTAATTTTTTTAGAATGGTTAAACCATTTTTCTATCATCTTCTCCATCGGAAGCCCTTGCAATTTATTTGGAGAACATAAAGGAAAGTAACAATTGTGCTGCAGGCCACACAAAACACACACAAACACAATATACACATGTACACGCAGATACACACATACATACACATATACACATACACATCTGCATACAATACACACATACACAGACAGCTAAATACCTGCACACATACACACCTGCATACACATACACTGTACATATACAGACACAGATACACACATGCACATACATCCACACATATCCACACCTGCATACTCACACAATATATACATACACACAGAGATACACACATGCATACTCATCCACACCTGTACATACACAATGTAATATACACACATACACACATATATATACACATGTACACACATACACACACATACATATCTGCATATAATACGCACATACATACAGGTACACACAGGTACGCAAATATACACACATGCACAAACACACACACAGGTACACATATGCACACACACACACACACACACATACACACGAACATTTTTATTTTCCTTCAATTCCCTCATTAGTGGCTCCAGGTATATTTCTGGGATTCGCTATTTCCACAGGTTATCATGATCACCAGCCACACATAATACTTGCCAAAGGACAGCTTAGAAATATGAAGCCCAGGGCTTTTATCTGCCTATTGAAAATTCTTTAAAAGTCCTTATACATTTAATGCCCAAGATTAAAAAGACTATAAAGAGAAAATAAGTAGCTTGAAATAAAATACTTAATTGTATTCCTAAAATACCAGGTTGCAATGCAGATTGTGGAAGGCACAGTTTTTCAAGGGAAATGAGAATGCTGGGTTTTGCCATAGTCTAGCAGAGATCTTTAATTCTCTGTTATAGTCCCTATGACAATTATAAATAAATAAAGTTGGTGTTTTAATTATTATTTTCACTCATTTCTAAATTTCCTTACAGCAGAGATTATGTTTCTCTCATTTCTACTTTTAATTTCACAGTCCAGGTCATCACATAGCCCTTGGCATGTATCGGGCATGTTTGTTGAATTTCTGTATGAGCGAGTGCACTAACTCACAGTTTAGGAAAGTGCTGTTTTTTTTTTTTTAGGTGTTTCTAAGAGGAAAAGACATAAACATCACCAATTGAAATCTGCTTCATCCAAAGGGTATAAAGAAAGAGACACTAGTTTCTCCACGCTATGTCTTTATTGATTCAGAAGACAACATCCCCGGGAATTAACTCCTGCCGTGTGAGCATTACTGTGTGAGCACATCATGTGAATGTGCTAGTGAAGACAAGAGTATGCAAGCAACAGATCAAAGTGGTCTTATAAAAACAGGTTTGGATGGACAGAGAAACAGTATCAGCAAGATCCACTTTATTTATTTATTTATTTATTGATTGATTTATTGATTGATTGATTGAGTCTGTTTGTGAGACTCAGTCTCATGGAGAAGCCAAGACTGGCCTGGAACCCACTATGTCACTATGTGGGCCAGGTTTGTTCCTATTGGTAAGGAGTAGGTGGAGCAGATGTTTCCATGTTAGCAGCCATTCATCCAAAGATTGGCAAAGAAGGGCTGGTGCATATTAACAAAAGAAGCAAACAGAGCCAATGACAGTACAGGTTAAAGCAGGTACACTGTCAGGATTGGCAGTGGGGTGACTAAGGACACTTGACACCCCCTAGATATAGCCTGGAGTCTCTTTGGGGGTCTAAGGAGCAGGAACTGGTTGCTTACCGAGAGGCATAGTTTAGAGGCATAGTTCTCAGTTTTGATAGGTAGACTAGCTTATGTAATCATTTTTCGACTATGGCCATCCCTTCCTATAATGCACCTCGTTTAAATCATATACCCCCTTGCAATTATGCACATACGTGAGATAGTAAATAGAAGATTTTTCCAAAAAGGTCATCAGAGGATGTAGGTTTTCCTTAATTACTCATGCAACCAAAACCTAGTTGAGGCTGGATGGAGTGTGATCCATCTAATCTTCATACACAAAGACACTGCAAGCCACTTGAATAGAAACTATCTAACAGTGACTCTTGCCAGGGGATGGAGAAGTCTATACTATTGTCCAGAGATAAGCATATATGTAGCTCAGTATGGTTGAGAGGTTAAGGGATCCTGAGGTTTCTAGGTGAATTGTTCAGAGGTCTGTGTGTGTGTGTGTGAGAGAGAGGGGGGGGGTATGTGCAACTGAATAAAGTAGGCTGCCAAGTTGCCAAGTGCATTAAGAGAAAATTGGTGGGGTGTGCTTAACAAAATCCAAAACAGGGTCCTAGGCTAAACCATCCTCCCTACCTTAAGTTGGCCTTAAATGAACAATCCTCCTGTCTCTGCCTCCTGGGCCCAGGGATTACAGGCTTGTGTCACTACACCTGGCTATAAAATCACCTTTCCTCTCTGCCTGCAGGTAACCAGTAGAGTTAATTGTGTTTAATAAAATCGATCATTAAATCCAGCTTGAGAAATACTACCATTTTAAACCAATTACTTCCTGGTCCTTTCTTCTTTCTCCCAAAGAAAAGGAGAAATGGAGACCAGGTCCCATCTCCCGAAAAAATGCATCCCTTACTTAGCAATAAGATAAGCAAAGTCACAAGGAGTTGGCCTCTAAACTCCTGTGATCTGAAGGACTACATTAAGTAGCCAATTTAGGTAGAGAACACCAAGGACAGAGACGGGCGCACCTTGTTAAGTTTTCTGGCATCTCTCTGGGTGGATTTCATCTATGCTTATTGGCTCCACTGAAGTAGAAATGAGATTCTTTGAAATTCCCATTTCCATTACCCAATAAAATCCATCTTCGGTCTGACATTCCTGTTATTTACTTGTGGAGGAGATGGCAGAGAGGACAGAAATGAGACAGCTTGTTGACCTCTCATTGCCCTGTGTAAGAGCATCAGGACTCCTGCTGACCTACCTATTGTCTCTGTCTCCTTCCCCCTCCCCACTCGAATTGAGTCCCATGACTTTCTTTATTATCTTTAAGCAATGTGCTGAGTTTCCTCTCAACTTTGACTTCTTTTTTTTGTTCCTACTAAAGATTTGTTTGTGTGTGTGTGTGTGTGTGTGTGTGTGTGTGTGTGTGTGTGTGAATGCGGTGCACAGACCTTCAGATCCCCAAACCCTGGAGTTACAGGTGACTGTGAGCATGCTCTCTGTAAGAGCAGAAAGTGCTCTTATCCACTGAGAAATCTCCCATTTTATTTCCTAAATTTTCTACTATAAACATGTCCCCATTTTGTAGTCCCCAAATTTTGTGACTATTACTTGCATAAAAAAAACTCTTGGCCGTTGAGTCAAGGTGACAATAAATCTGCATCAAGAACAGTAATTTAAAGACATCCTTAGTCATTTTTAGCTCAAGGGTTCTTGTAATAAAATCAACAAGGCCTTTACACTGTTAGATCTATCTTGATTTTATAGTTTCTCACTATAAATAACTTTTTTTTGGCCCATGTAACATACACGTGATGGCTAACTGTCTCAACTTGATAGAAGCTAGTCAGCTGGGAAGAGATTCTCAATTAAGGAATGACTACTACATTTGACTGACCTGTGGAGGACTGTGGAGGGCTATGGCATACTATCTTTAAGTTAATCGACCTGGGAAGGTCCATTCTACTGTGCTCGGCTCCACTCCCTAAGTAGGGCTGCTAAATTGTATAACAGGAGGGAGATCTAGCCAAGCACAAGGAAGCAAGTGAGCATGCATTCATTTCTCCTCGCCCTTAACTGTGGCTATGACGTGACTAGCGTGACTAGCAGCTTGAAGTTCTCACTTGGAGTTCCCAAAGTGATGAAGCACACCCCAGAGCCACGAAATGAAATAACTTTCTCCCCAAGTTGCATGCTATCAGGGTATTTTATCATAGCAACAGACACAAAACTAGCGCAATAGGCTGCCGTTTGCATTGACCGTGTAGTAGTTATAAATCATTTAAAAATAAAATGAAAGTTTCTAGCTACATAAAGCTACCTTCTATGGGCACCTATACAAATATTTCATTAAGGCACACATTAGAACTCCAGGACTTAAGATCTCACACAGAAACCAACTGCATCACAGAGAAAGACAGTGTCATTCTCCTGGACTTAAAACAGCAGCAACAGAAAAAACAGCTTTGCAATTCATTTTCTCCCTAACCCAAGACTTCAAAGCACACTGTTTGAAATGTCCCATTCCTCCCTAATGGGAGCTACTTGAAAACAGAGCATTTTTTTTTTCCTTTTGCTAGAATGAAGTTAGTCAACCCAATGGCTGGACCATAGTTACCAGTCATGTTTTTCATAAGTCCTGGGAAATCTCTGTAGCTGGCAGTGGTTTTGTAAAATCCCAACTCTAGCCATTCCTCCAAGTTCTGTGATCAGCTGATCACCATCGTTTGAAGGGACTGGGGCGGGGTGTGTGTCTCCCTTGGGACATGCTTGGAAGCATCAAGACACAGGATCAAAACCCCCACAACTCATGTGAAAAATTGGGGTGTGGAGCCACGCGTAGCCATGCGTTTATAACCCCAGCCCTAGGCAAGTGAAGGCAGAAGGTGGGCTCACTGGCCAGCCCACCTAGTCTCCTAGATGAGTCCCAGTGCGTGGGAGACCCCGTTTCCAAACACAAAGTGAACAACGAATGAGAAAGGCATCCGAGGTTGACCTCTGACCTCTACCTGCATGCACATAGGCAGCAGGTGCATACGTGTGTGCATGCACACACACAAAGCATCATATGCAAATGTTTTTCCTTAATATGTTTTTGTGGACTCTGAGGTTAGTCATTTTTTTGTTTGTTTCTCCCCAAAATTAGGAGGCATTTGAACAAAGGAGGCTTTTAAACCAACAGTATTTTTTTACCCCAACATAGTATTTTTATTCTTTGGGGACATCACATCATACAGCCTTATAACATCTGCTTCCCTGTCCTTCCTTGTTCTCCCCTCCACCCTTGTAATGTCTCCCAGTAAAACAAAATAAAATTAAAGCCCAATTTGTGTTATCTATATACTCACTGGGGTGTGGTCAAACTCTCAGCGGCTTTCCCCTCCCACATTCCTACTGGAAGTCGTATACCATGGAGGGCAACGTCCCAGCATCCTTTTGCAGTTTTTCAGAGTTCTCTCTGATCTGATAGCTTCCAGTCTAGGCTATTACTATTTTTTTTTTTTTTTTTTTTTTTTTTTTTGTGGGGAGGGATGTTAGGATAGGGGTAAAATTGTCACTGAACTCTTCTACGTCCCTCTCTCTCAACTGTGCATCTTCAGTCATCGCTATCACTTTGAAAATAACTTATCTGCTCTTTGGTGACCATGGGAGCATGGATTATGGGTTTCCATAGGGTTTCTGGCATCAGCACAGACAATGAACAGGGTCCCTGCTTGCAGTAGAGCCACTGACTTGAAAAAGGGCCTCCAATGCGACTGGGATCAGGGAACATCAACATGGCTTCTGGGCACAGTATAAACCATGGACCTCTGCCCGGCATCCGGTAAAACAACAGATTTTACAGCAAGGATGGAACACAAGACATGGACAGGTTTCTTCTGGAATCCTTGGCTTCTGTTGTCATCTGGCAAGCAGACATCCTTGGACACAGTAACTGCCTTATTGTGCTCAGAGCTTCAGTCGCACTCCCTCTATGGCAGGATCTTAGAACTTGACATCTCACTCTGCGATTTCTATTTAAAAGGTCATCTGTCCACAGCCAGGAAGCTGGGAGGAGATGGTCATTACCAGATTAGTCCTGTAGCCTTCTGTGGCTGTGCATGGTGGGATTCCATTTCCTCCTCTTGATATTCAAGACACAGGAACACCTGGGGCATCTGAGCTCCCGCACCTAGTCTCAGTCTATTTTACTAGGTAGGTGGAAAGAATATTTTCTTACTCCTGCTAAATGCGGAAACTTCATCCCAACCATAGATTCAACAAAACCACTATTGTTTTTTCTTTTTCTTCCATTGTGGATGCTCTTTTTTGAGCTAGGAAAATGCCTTAGAGGGGATAAAAGACACAGCTCATTATGCTTCCTCCCAGGATGACTTTTTGTAGCTTTTCCTCTCTTTTAAAACAAAGCCGTTAAGCATGGACAGGGTTTTTTACAAACAGTGACACTTGCATTCTCCTGGTTCCTAACCTCAATAAAATTGATTTCTCAGGCATATTTATTTTCTATGAATTAATGATGAATCTTACAGAAATTCCTAGCCGCAGAGGCACCCGTGAGACATGAAGAAGCCTAGTAAGGTAGAGATGCTGGTCAGATAGACCTAACCTCTGGAGACCTGATTCCCATCACCTGATAGAGAGAATAATGATCAGACCCCAAGCCCCAGCACTTAGGAGAATTAAATGGGAGATTAAACACAAACACACACACACACACACACACAGAGAAAGAGGCATACAGAAACACAGACACACACAGACAAATACTTATATAGAAAGGGGAAGTAATAGAGAATTAATTACTTTTGTATTAATTTTATGTGTTTGTGTGTGGGGGGGGAGGGTATTGCACACATATGCAGATGTACATGGAGACCACAAGGGGTGTCATGTCCCCTGGAGCTGGAGTTACAGGTGATTATGAGTTGTCCTATGTGGGTGCTAGGAACAAACTTGGGTCCTCTACAGGATCAGCAAATTCTCTTAACTGCTTAGCCTTATCTCCACCCCCCTCAAAAATCGAAGTACTACAATCCACCTTGGGACCCAATTCCATTGGGCATCTCTAGTTATCTTTTTTTTTTCTTAGTCATAGCACCTCACATTGCTCTCTCTCTCTCTCTCTCTCTCTCTCTCTCTCTCTCTCTCTCTCTCTCTCTCTCTCCCTCTCTCTTTCTCTCTCACTGCTGTTCAATAACCTTTTACATTTACACTCACCCACTGACCCATTGTCTGTGGGTTCCATGCTTTGGCCTCTGCTGCTGGAAGTGCTGCTAACCCTGGATCATTGAGCACTTGTGCACCTACACCAAGCTCCCTATGTCTGTTGACAAGACTCCATCCCGTTCAAGGGGATTGTCCTCGTCTCAAGGGAGCCTCTGTCCTTCTGCTTCCTATTGATGTATTCCTCAGTCTTCATAATGTTAGAGGCTCCCTTCTTTTTGCTGTACGATCTCACCACAGGACTGGGTGTCAGCCAGGGTGACTCCTCCCTTTTCTATGCGGGGATTTTGGCTTTCTTGGTCTTGTACATTTTTTTTATTGTTTTTGTTACAATAACTGAAAATAAAGTCTCGGTGCTCAGTAACATAAGAGATACCCTAAGATTGATCTGAGCTGCCTTCCCTTTTCCTTGAGAGGCGTAGGATGTTGGCTAAATCCTCTAGTATATATGTAGGCTTCAACTGCAGTTATTGCCTTTCAGTGAAGTTTAAACCAATAAAGTGACCGGGCAGGTTGTGAGTTGGTGGAGTCATGGCTCCTTGACCTTTGTAATATTAGAAATGTGTGCTTAGAAATGTGTGCAGCAGGCACAGAATTTTACCTACTCAGGGTTCCCAGAAATCAGCTATTGCCCAGGCTTCTCTGCAGGGATTCTCGATGCTCAGCCAGGTTACTGACCACCATCCCTGATCAGAGAAGGGGTTTTCCAGCGGAAGAGGCGTTCTTCCACAGCAAAGGCACAGCACTGTTGCTTCTGACCACAGAGCTCTGCGGAGGGACTTCCTGCTGGTGTACAAGTCAGCTCTCTCAGATGAATTATACTTCGGTACAAATAGATCTTAGACCAATGACTTCAAGCAGGTTCCTCACTGCGTGAAAAATGATGGAGATCCAAACTATGAATTAACCAAAGGAAGTCAGGCATTCATTTTCAGAATAAGCTATTAATTACTGAAGGTAATCTCGGCCAACAATAGGTCCGTGAAAGTTACAGGCTGGAGAGTTGGCTCAGCCGGAGACCTGGGTTTGGTTCCCAGCAGACACACAGTGAATCAACAACTATCTGTAACTCAGTTACAGGGAATCCGACGCCCTCTTCTGGCCACCTAGGGTGTTGCATGTACATAGTGCACAGACCCACAGACAAGCAAAAATACTTGTACACAGAAAACTTTTTTTTTAAAGTGAAGAAAGCTAAATAGAATGAAGGGTATCCACAGGAATTGTGAACTTCCATCTGTCCATTTATTCAGCATTAGAAACCTGACCTAGGACTATGCACATACTGCACGGTCACCCTACTACCTGAGCTGCATACATTCCTAAATGTATACCAT
Source organism: Mus pahari (assembly GCF_900095145.1). Taxonomy (NCBI): domain Eukaryota; kingdom Metazoa; phylum Chordata; class Mammalia; order Rodentia; family Muridae; genus Mus; species Mus pahari. The sequence continues at coordinate 16,714,760 of NC_034612.1, read as the reverse complement.
CTCCCCCCCCCCCCCCCGCCACAAATTCTTATCTCAAAATTCATTCACTGATTTTTCTGCGTGGCATGAACATCTGTGTCTCTTCAGGGTTCTTTGCTCCAATGGGAAGAATGGTTCTGTCAAAGCAGGCGGCGTGAGCATGGTTCCTTAAGAAGTTTTCAAGCAGAGAATGCTTGAATGAATTCCCGTCCTCAGCCCATTATCCCTACATCCCTTGCCACCACTACCAATCTTCTTTCAGATTTCTCTTTTGAAAGATTGATTTTATTTTTAATTATGTGCTGTATCTGTGTGGCTTTGTGCATATGAGTGGAGTACCTAAGAATGCCAGGAGAGAGCATCAGATCTCCTGAAACTGAAGTTACAGATGGTTGTGAGTCACCATGTAGATGCTGGGAACCAAACACTGTCCTCTCTAGAAGAGCAGACAATGCTCTTAACTATGGAGCCATCTCTCCAGTCCTGTCTTTCTGCTTTTATGCCAGGGCCACATGTCTTTTTCCTCAACCCCCTTCCTTAGCATCCATTTATTTTAGTCTCTCTTGGTCGCTCTTTCTCTCTACTTTTGTCATGTTTACAACCATATGTGTGTGTGTGTGTGTGTATGTGTATACACACGTATGTATATACATATACATGTATATACATACAAATATACACATGTGTATATATACATATATATGTACATGTACATATATGTGTAATATATTCATGCATACACATATAGATACACATATATGTAATATATTCATGTATATACTTACATGTACACAGATAATATATGCATACATACATATATGCAACATATGCATTATATAATGTACACATATATGTAATATATACATGTATATATGTACATATGCACATAATAGTGAGCTAGTGAGATGGCTAGTGAGATGGCTCAGTGGGTAATGTACACATGCATGTACATATGCACATAATATATAAATATGTGTGTATATTTACATATATACACACACACAAACACACATACACATTGCAAGTTCAGTGCCACATATGAGAGAGTACACAGGTTCTGAGTCACTTCACTTAACATAATACTTTCCAGATCTGTCTATTACCTGCAAACCTCATGATGTCTTTTCTCCTTATAGCTGAACATTGTGCACATGTACCACATTGCCATTATCCATCCACCATGGACATCCAGGCTGGCCCTCTTGATTTTGAATAGAAATGTAATAAACGTGGATCACCTTTACCTCTTAAATCTCTTCCATAATTTATACGTTGGCATGTAAACATATGTATCATCTTGTTGAATGGATTTCACTCAGTGGCTCATGCCCCATGAGTGCTGAATAATGATGTCGTCTTGAGGCTATGCATATGCCACAGTGTGTGTGAAAAGGCCAAAGGACATTTTGCAGGGGTTATTTCTCTCTGGCCATCAATAAGATCTTGGGGATTGAACTCAGGTTGTCAGTTTTGACAGCAAGCAATTTTACCCACTGAGCCATCTCACTAGCCCAAGTTCAATGTTTTTAGATCCCACATATAAGCAAGATTGCAACGCATTTTGTCTCTGTTCTTGTTGTACTCCACTCACTATAATACTCTCTAGATTTGCGCATTGGCAAATGACAACAGTTCCCTGGGTGTTTAATAGTCTCACTAGCAACCATTCTACTGTGCATATGTATGTCACACATTAGAAGAACAGTCATCAGAGGCGGAGGGTGCTTAGGGTAAGGGCTGTGTGATATGGACAAGTCTCTAAGAAAAACCACAGTATAGATATTTGGCATTCTGACTTCATCTCCTTTGATTTGCATCCAGAAAGGGCATGGCTGGGTTCTGTTTTAATACAGCATCTTTTCCAAGTTCTCTACTGGTGCTTTCTGAAATGTCCATAGTAATTTACAATGTCATGTTCAATTTTGTTATTATAAAAGTTTATTATTATTCTCTGCACTTGATACTTTAATTTTCCATAATGCTGGTGATAAAACTCAGCTTTTGGATAAAGCCATGATTCCCCCCACACGCACTTCAGCTGTTTAAGGCAAATATGACAGAATGCTATGCTTTTTAGGAACAGGCATTTTGGGTGATTTAGAGTAAAATAATCCAGTTATAGGATTTTATAAATTTTAATGGAAACAAATTGCAATTAAATGGCTGTCTAATTTGGGCAGGATCATCCCATAATATCTACACAATTCAGGAAGTTTTAAATGTTTACCAGAAATGTGCTTTAAAAATGGCTTTTAAAATGAGAAAACAGTAAAAGTGTTCTTAACTTCTATTAACAGGCCAATAAAAGTGTGTTTTATGTGTCCTTAAAAGTATATATCAATGTATACTTTTAATATGGCAAAAATATTTTAAGCTTGAAAAACCTCATGGCTACAATTTATCCTCAAGGTTATGTTTTCTCCTGGCAGGCTCACGCTGACCTGATTTCTGTAGTGTAATTTAATTCAATGTTTCAAAACTCAAACCATAGAGACCCAGCATGGCTACTATTTTTCTTTAAATGTTGAACTTCTTATCCTCAGAAACTGACTCATAAGAAGAATCTAGATCCATTTTCCCCTTTTCCTTTTTTCCCTTTTTCCTTCCTTCCTTCCTTTCTTCCTTCTTTTTTTCCTTCCTTCCTTCCTTCCTTCCTTCCTTCCTTCCTTTCTTCCTTCTTTTTTTCCTTCCTTCCTTCCTTCCTTCCTTCCTTCCTTCCTTCCTTCCTTCCTTTCTTCCTTCTTTTTTTCCTTCCTTCCTTCCTTCCTTTCTTTCTTTCTTTCTTTCTTTCTTTCTTTCTTTCTTTCTTTCTTTCTTTCTTTCTTTCTTTCTTTCTTTCAGATTGTTGGCTTGTATTTTATGTGAATGGATATTTTGTCCAAATGAATGACTGTGTGCCACAAGCATGCAGAACCTGCGGAGTCTAGAAGAGGGAGTTGAGAACCCTAAAACTGGAATCGCAGGCAGTTGCGAGCTGCCAGGTAGGTATTTGGAACCAAACTCGGATGTTTGCGATACCTGAGCTGTTGCTCCATCTCCTTCCTTGTTTTATCGTGGAGACTGCAGTGCAGAATGGGTTCTGACTTCTGTGTACAGGAGAATCCGCACACGAGGCTTTGACGATGGTGAAAATTTCTTACTGCAAAGTCAAACAGAAATCTGCACGGGCGCAATTCCAAAGGTCCGTCATAAGGAAGTTAGGGGACAACGTCCAAATTCACTAGCATCCATTCCAGACACTTAGGATGATGGGGGAGCCCTGGGTAAGCCAAGACCAATCTGGCCAACATGCTACCACTGAACCATATGCTTATCCCCACAGCTGAACATGAGCGCCAAGCTGTCTGCACAGACCCATTCCAACACATGCTAAGCTCATGGTTCTGGCAGCACATGACTTCTGTTCAAACTTCCACTCGCTTTTGTTATAGTTCACGAAACCACCCTCCTTGCTGCCTGAGACTGGGACCATTCCTTTTTCTTAAGAGCAGAACACGAGAACACCAGAACACAAAGGTGAATCCTATTGCTGAAGACACAACACACTGACCAGGAAACTTCCTCCCTGCTGGCTACCTATCATAGTTCTAGAAGGTGCTATGCAGGCTACGTGAGTGGGAGTAGAGGGGAGTCAACCGTCAGCTGTGAAGCCTGCAAGCTACCGTAATAACCTGCATGGTAAGATTCTCCCATGAGTGCAATAGGGGCATGTTTGTTATGGAAGTAACTACCACGGTCTGATTGGACTTAAGGCCTACTTGACGGGGGGGAAGCATATATGTGACTTAAGAACCCATGGCTGGGAAGCTTACAGGCCCCAGAGGTGACTCTACTATTGTTATTTTGCTAAGTGGTTCTACTACCAAACTGCCTTCTCTAAGCTCACTTCTTCTACCCGTAGACGAACACGATTTTCAGATCTCCTCAGAGAAGTTATTTTGCAACGGTGATCAGTGCAAGAACTTAACAACAGGTTGAAGTACAGGGGTTAAGTATCAGTGGAGGGCTCAGCCACACATGGGACATCTATAGCACACCTGGAATATCAAAGACCATCATGAAGTGGGAGTGGAAAGAGTGTAAGAGCCAGAGCTTGGGGAGGCTCACAGGAGAACAGGGTCTTCTGGACATGATAGCTGTAGACACATGAAGTCAACATGTGTATGACTATGATTGCCTGCACAAGACTAAACCAGTCAGCATTACAGTATATAAAGGGAAGAAGTTCCAGGGTCTCCACTCCTACTTGAGGAACTGTAGGCTGCTGATGGCTTCTGGGAATCATCTTCTTTTGTGAGTCAGTTTTCTTGAAGGATGTGGTCCTGGTAGATCAGCCACATTCCATGGATGAACCTTGACTCATGACTGTATGGGCAGTGCAAACTGAACTCAGTGAGTTAAACGTGTGTGTGTGTGTGTGTGTGTGTGTGTGTGTGTGTGTGTGTGTGTGTGTGTGTGTGTGTGTGTGTGTGTGTGTGAGGGAAGACAACGAAGCTGGGAGGCCTGGGGATGGATCTGGGAGGAGTTAGAAGTAGTAGTGGATGGTGATAAAGATGATCAAAATACACTGTATGGATTTCTCAAAGGATTAAGGAAACACCATATTAAAAGAGAGCTCACCCTTATAGCACCAGCTGTAAATCTTGACCAGTCCAATGTGGGATGACAAACAGATCAGGCATCATTAAACGTAAGCCGCAGAGCAGCCAGCATCTCATACAGCCTTGGAGAATGTCGTCAAAGCCGTTCAGGTCTGGGGCCCGCTGGGTCGCAATCTTAACAAACCCTCAATAAATGCAGTTTTTCTTTTTACATGACTAGGTTGGTTGCATCTGGGTTGGCAAGGCATTGGAAACCATGATGACGGTGTAATTAGCTCTCATTGATAATGAACTGTCTTACTGTAACTCAGATCTCCATTCCCCTGTGTCAAAGAGCTCATTTATTTTTTCCCCGGTAGGAGTCTTTTTTGTGTGTGCTTCAGAGATGGCCCGTTTCCAGGAGCAGCGCCTGGGGTAGTATGGAAAAATGGTTATCTGTAGATATAGTGATGGTAGATATGATATAGTAAGAGCCTTGGGACATGGCTACACCCCAGTCAAAGGACCAAAACATCATCTGGGGCTGATAAACCCATCTGACTCACACGTAATGGCAACCAATCTGCTGTCCCAGGCTCCTTAACAGAAAGTGGCAAAACACTGCCAGGCATGGCCTTGATTATGTAAAGAAGCCCCTAGGACCCAGAGCTGGTGAACTGGCTATGCCTCCTGCTGTGCGTGACAGGTAGAATTATCCTCTACCTCACCCCATGCTAGGGTTCTAAAATGAATGGATGCATCAGTTAAGAACACCCATGGCTGTGATGGTACACACAAGCAATGGCCTTGGGAAATGGCATCTCTCCAAAAATCTGCCCAGTACAGCATTGTCTCTCAAAAACCCATCACACCCTTTCCAAATCCCCAGGGTGTCTGCTAGGCTAAAGTTCACTGTTAAACATTATAGGTATAAATCAGACTAAAAATCCTCTCTCTTTATTAGTTATAACCCATGCTCTATGACTTTGGGTATTAACTATGGACTGGAGAGCTGGGTAGAATTCAACAGAGGTAGGGGTATTCCAGGCACTGTCAAAGTGTCCATGCCACCAGACAAAAGGGTCAGACAAGACTGCATGCTAGCACTGGTTAATAACAGGATTAAAAATAAATGAAATCACAGAGGTTACTATAAGTGTCATTCAGATAGCAATCGCATCTGTTGGCCAATGGGGGAGGCTGTGATGTCTAAGCTGCCGAGAGTTTTCTAGGCCCTACTACAGGGATCTATCGTCAGTATTCTCAGTCCCATCCTGCTCACTGGTGGAAGCATTGTATAAGCTTGAAGATTTAGGCTTGCCCAATTCATATTAATCATCTTAGAACTCTCAACTAGCAAGCCCTTCATTGGTGTCCATGAAATCTAGAGGGGGAAAAAATAATCCCTCTTAATAAGATAGAAACAAATTGTCTAAGGAGCCATCTCAGCAGTACTGAGAACTACCAACAAATGGAGTTTTGTAAGATTAATGGTCTTATCATCTGTCTGACCAATCTGTTCAGAGGAGATGCTGAGTGTGACATAGAAAAAGGCCCTGGATACCCATGTACCCTTCAGATGATGGGCCATGATCTGAGCACTCTGCAGAAGCACCCAGCACATCCTTAGACCTTAATCCATGGGCGGCCAGAAGGTATAACATTAAAGCCGGCGATGAGAGGAGGTCAGGGATTAGTAGAAATGGCTAATAGCTAAAACATCAGAGAACATATTGAAATTATTCATATCACAATCTGACGTTCAACTATTCATTTGATTGCATCCCATGTATGAGCATTTAGGTGATGCTGTACTAAATCACCAGGGTTTTAGTTATTTAAAACAAGACAAACGGAAGGCTGGGGAGGTAGTCAGTTGGCAGAGTGCTCACCTAAGATACATGAAGCCCCAGGTTCGGTCCCCAGCATCTCATAAACGGAGTGTGGTGGTCCCAGCCTGTAATCCCAGCACTTGGGAGGGGGATGAGGGAAAAGTCCAAGGTCAATATCAACTGCATAGTGAGTTCCAGACCAGCCTGGGATATATGCAACCCTGTCTCAAAAGCCGAGTAGATGAATGAAGAGTGATTGTTGATACGTACAGCTCTTGCAGAGGTCCTGGGTTCCATTCCCAGCACCAAGGTGGTAGCTTATAATGGTGTGTCACTCCAGCTCCAGGAGTCCAGGAATCTGATGCCCTCTTCTGGTCTGTGCAGGTACTGCACTCATAGGCACATACAATTAAAAATGAAATAAAAATCTTAAAACAAAAGGGCCTTTTGACACTCTGTTTATATTAAGCTCACCCTAATTACTCTAAATAATCTCTCTCTGGTTTTAATCTCTCTCTTCTGAATGATTATTACCATTAATTCCATGTGCTAACTCATGTAACATGTAACGTATTTATAAGTTCTTGATATGTTTTCGGGATGAAGACACAGACATTGGTGAGTTTATTATCCTTCTAATAACACCCTTTCACTCATTTATGTTCATTTTTCCTATTCCTCAGCTGTTGGGTGTTCTGTTGTAGCAGAGACATAAGCTATTTATCCACACCTACACAAAACTTTCTCACTGGGACAAGAACTCTGTAAGCCTAAGGGAAGCTGATATTCACAGCCTTCACATTCTCTGACTTTCATGGCTAACTGTAGAATTGTTGCCATCGAAAATTAATGATCTTGGGTTCTTTTTTTCAGCTTTAAAAATAATTGCTTTAAAGCCACCATAAGAAAATGCCTTTCTTGTCTGAATGCCTCATTAAGATTTTTATCAATTCTGTTTTTTTTTTTTTCTGCTAGCATTCAAATATTAGGGTTCCTTAGGCATCTGCAGTAAAAGTTAATGAGTTAGAGGGAAGTTGATGGTACCCTAAAATGCATTGGCTTGTTTAAAAAATGTTTTTATTACATTTTTATTTATCTATTTGTGTGCATATATGTGTGTGGGTGCACGTGGAGGACAATTTATAGGAGTCTCCTATCACCCGAGATCCCAGGATCAAACCCGACAGCATGCGCGTTTATCCACATTGCCTTGAATCCTGGCTTCTCACCAGAATGACGTGTGACGGGTGCCTTTCTAGACAGCAACTACACTGAAATGTAGCCGGTGGCAGCAGTCATGCAAAATCCCAGGTCTCACCTCCAACGGACTAAAGAGATGCTTCACTCCGATGCCAAATATGAGGGACCATATCCCAGAAACCCAGATGCTGGTTACTCCAAGTTCCATATTCCGATGTGGTTACAGCCTCATGAAATATTTTTATAGGAAAGGAACAAAGAAAACACCACTCAAGACACTCTTCAAAGATGTTGGTGGGAGCATCAGGGGGATGGTTGCAGCAGGGCAGGGACGTTTCAGCCATGGGCCTTGTAAGCTGTCTGATGACTTAGCCTTTTGGTTTGTTGGAGCATGAGATCTGCTAAGGTAAAACCTCTCAAAAGGTTTTGCTGTATAGCCACAGGATGTTAGGTCAGACACAGAAGTGGGAAAGAAACGACTGCTTAGGAGGCTATTGATAGCCCAAGATAGCTATCCTGAAATTATAGGACAGAAAGACGCTGGACAGCTCCACATCAAGGAATTCTTTGAATGATCTCATCTAAATCTTGGCTACATGAGTAACTTTCCTATACTTCCATTTTTTTTTTTTTGTCCTACTGTGCAGATATCTCTTGCCCCACCCCCACACCGTGGCAGATTTAGTTTTCTGCAAACAAACCCACCCTTTGAGGAACAATTGCCTCTCTTTTTCTTTTATTGAGTCTCTGGCTCATTGACTCTTTTATTTTTATCTATTACGCTGGTGGGTGTCTTTCCTTCTTTCTTTCTTTTTTTAAAGTTTCTCTGGCTTAGTTAAACCAATGAGCCTTTCTAAAATAAATTCTTGGCAGAGATTCTCATTATCCATATTAGACATACATTAAAAAAAAGAAACAAGGATCTGGAGAGATGGTTCCTGCATTCGGGGCATTTGTTGCATTTGTGCAGTCTCCAGCTTGGGTCCCCATCACCCACTTGGCAGCTCACAGTCATTGGCAAGTTCAGTCTCAGGGAATTCGGTGCCATCTTCTGAACTTCATGGGCACTGCACACACATGGGACACATACACACATTTGGAAAAGTAAGCTTACCCATTAAAATAATTAAATAGTATTTTTTTTTAGAAAAGAAATATGCTTTTTTTTTTTTTTTAAACAAAGAACCTGGATTCTCCATAGACCATGAAGAATGGCCATGATTTAGGTATGGAGTTATCCAGAAATAGGTTCCTAGGAAGACAGAAGGTAATATAACAGCTCACTGTAATTGTAGATGCTTTATGGCTGACCAATCTCAATCCAACACAACTCCACAGCTAACACAAGTCCTCTTTGGCATCACCTATTGTATATATATATATATATATATATATATATATATATATATATATATATATTATTCAATATTAAAAAATCCTGCAGAGAAACTGAACACACAGGTTCAAGGGGTAGGGTGTGGATGTGGGGGCGACAAGCATGGCAAATTCATAAATTACGGTGCTATTTTACGTTGAAGGATGGTTTTAGGGACTGTGGTTAATATATTTAGCCATGAAATTTCATAAAAGTAAAATTAAAAAAAAAATGTGGCTTCCATAAGGAAAGGATAGCACTCCAGGCACAGGATTCCCCCAGTTTTCTAGTTATTTGTCATATTGATCTACATCCTTACAGAGGGCTACAGGTAGCTAAGATGCAGCATGCCTGTTAAGTACACATAGCCCAAAGTTTGGGCATCCTTTAGTCCTTGGGTCTCAGAAATGAATTTCAGTTGAAGTCAAGGGTTATCTGGAAATGGCTGATCTTCAAGGCTTCTTACTGGTTGAAAACCAGTCTGCTAATTCACATGCACGTGGTTAGCTCTGCCCTGCTTGGCTGGAAGCAGTAACATGAATGTTGAGAGCTATGCATGTGTGAGCTTGGAAATGCTGCTTAGCAACACCCAACTTTGGGGTGATTGGCACCCCAGAGGGTCAGAAAGGAAGTCACCACAAAGGTCTTTGTGCTTGGACATGGACTTTCTAGGTCAATGTCGAAAACAGCAAACAAGGAAGTGGACTGGTCCTAAGGTCTTCTCGCAAGCACAGCATGCTTTGGGGCTCATTTACTCCAGACCTACTAGGTACAGAAGTCACTAGCTAGGTTTTAATTTTGCTGAAATCAGTTTGGTTCCTGTCCGGATTAGCTTTGACTGTCAAATTGATACAGTCTAGAATTATCTGGGAAGCAAATCTCAGTTGAGGGGTTGCCTAGATCACATTGACCCATGGGCATGTCCTTGGGGGGAGGGAGGCATTGTTCTGATTGTTAATTGATGTAGGGAGGCACAGCCCACTGTGGGCGGCACCATCCCTAGGCAGACAGGCCTGAATTTTATAAAATACCTGAATACTAGCATGCCTCTGTGCCAGCAAGCAGCCTCCTCCCTGGCTCCTCTTGTGTTTCTTTGGATATGAAGAGAGTTCTTTGGTCAGAGGCAATACTGTGTGGAACAGCAAGCAGGCCTGTGGTCAGATCCCTGCATTCAATTTCCTTTCCCGACTTCCTTCAATGGTGGCCTATAACCTATAAGATATAATAAATTCTTTCTTCCCCTGATTTGTTTTTTTTTGTCAGAGTGCTTGCCATGGTAACAGAATGAGACTGGGGCAGCCTCCTCACATGTAAAAACATGAAGTGCATGAGAGCTTTTTAATGGTTCTTATTACATTTATTTACTGCTTGCGTGTTCATGTATGTGTGTGGGAACAGACATGCAGAGGTCAGAGGACAACTCATGAGGGTGGACGTGAAGGTGGGTTTTCTCCTTCCACGATGTATCCCTAGAATCAGACTGACTCAGGCTTGGACAGCAAGAGTTTAACCCAATGAGCCATCTTGCCAGCACACACTGGCTCCCTAAGCCTCTGTGAACGTGCCAATGTGCTGCTGTCATGCTAAGAAATTAAATCAAGTGTCATCTACCTCATAGGGCTGTCGTGGAAATTAAATAAATTACCCATGCATGCTTCACAGGGCTGAGTCACACGGTCTATCCTCCACTGACTTAGCCACAATAGCTGGTTATCGAGGAATGAAGTGGCATTCTTGCAGCCACGGTACAATGCCTAGCACGTAGGAGGTACCAGGTGAAGTACACTACTGAAGAAAAGAAATGTTGTATGAATGGTAAGATATACGCGATCTTGTTAATATTGGCAACTTCCATCTTTCTTCTGTGAGTTTTCGTAGACATCAGGACATTCAGGGACTGGAGAGATGACGCCACGGTTAGCGGTGCGTGGTGTGTGCTGCTCTTGCAGAGGCACTGAGTTCAATCCCCAGCCCTCACAGGAGTCAACGTAAGGACCATAGGCTGTAATTCCATCCCCAGCACTCAGTGCATTCATGTGCCTGCACTTGCTCTCGCACATACTTATTTTTTTTCAACATTTTTTATTAGATATTTTCTTTGTTTACATTTCAAATGCTATCCCAAAAGTTCCCTATACCCTCCCCCCGCCACCCTGCTCCCCTACCCACCCACTCCCACTTCTTGGCCCTGGCATTCCCCTGTACTGGGGCATGTAAAGTTTGCATAACCTTGGGGTCTCTCTTCCCAATGATGGCCTACTAGGCCATCTTCCGCTACATATGCAGCTAGAGACACGAGGTCTGGGGGTACTGGTTAGTTCATATTGTTGTTCCAGCCATAGGGTGAGCAGTCACTTCTTGGCCCCACATTCTCTTTTTTAAAAATTTATTTATTTATTTATTTATTATTATTTTCTTTATTTCACACATACTTATAAATAAAAATAAAATAGAATTGAAAGAGAGAGAGAGAGG
>NC_034612.1:16701986-16703099 GCF_900095145.1 Mus pahari | reverse complement strand
GAGAGAGAGAGAGAGAGAGAGAGAGAGAGAGAGAGAGAGAGAGATTCTGGGAAGTAATTTAAGTTTAAAGAGGCTGCTGTGAACGGAGTGAATTTTAGAAGGCAAAAGAAAGGTCAGATTGTTTTCTGTGTGTGTGCTCTCCCCACCCTAAGATTCTCCTGAATAGATTCAGGAACTTTCTCCTCTGGAACCATTTAAAGATGTCCCCCGTACATGGGTAAAGGAACATGAGCTGAGGTTGGAGCAGCTGAGGCATGCTCAGTGACCTGCGCTCTGCCCTTCACAAATGGTGTCGCCCATAAACACACACGGTAACATTTTTGAATGTCAGGCCAAGCAAAGTGTCTGACCCGAGGACATTTGCTTTCCTGCAGCTAAATAATTAATTCTTTCGGTGCCCAGCACACAGCGTGATTGCCTTCCTCGACTACCTGTGCATAATTTAAAAACCTGCGCAGCAGCTATGATGTCCTGCCCAGCCCCTGCGCGCACACGTCTGTCTTTTGATTCTTATTAGTTGCCTGAGCTCATGGATTTAGTCAGAACAATATGTACACTGCCAAGAAAGGATGAATCAGTATTTAATGGAGCCTAAAATTACTTTGTCTGTAAAGCTCCACATGGAGACACATTTATCCTGGTCACACTACCTGGGTGCCCCAAACTGACTTTCCACAGGCACCCATGGCTGGAAGGAGGGGACTGGAGAAGCTTGTTTGTCATTTGATCCATTCTCCCCTACCCCTTCCCTTTTATTCACAGATTCAACTAAAGGATTACTTGATGGGGCTGGGAAAGGAAGTGTCCTGGTAGGTAAAGTATTTGCTGTGCACAGGCTGCTCCCTTCCTCTCCCAGGCACTTTTTTTCTCTCTTATCATTTAGTTTAATAAAGTTGTTAGTATTTTGGGGGGTGGGGGTGGGGGTGGGGGTGGCTTGAAACCGAAAGTTTTAGTTTTTTTTTTTTTAAACTTATTTTATTAGATATTTTCTTCATTTATCCCGAATGTCCCCTATACCCTCCCCCCACCCTGCTCTCCTGCCCACCCACTCCCACTTCTTGGCCCTGGCATTCCCCTGTATGGGTCATATAAAGTTTGCAAGACCAAGGGGCC
>NC_034612.1:16675456-16701316 GCF_900095145.1 Mus pahari | reverse complement strand
GAGGAATGGATACAGAAACTGTGGTACATTTACACAATGGAGTACTACTCAGCTATTAAAAACAATGAATTTATGAAATTCTTAGGCAAATGGATGCATCTGGAGGATATCATCCTGAATGAGGTAACCCAATCACAAAATAACTCACTTGATATGCACTCACGGATAAGTGGATATTAGCCAAGTTTTAGTTTTGAATGCCGAGTCTCTTGACAGCTCGGGGATCCAAGGATGACTTTCCCAGAAGTCATCCTTTGGAATGGAACTCCCCGGCACAACGAGGCAGGCTCTCTTTTCTCCAGTTCTGATGGGAGAGCGGGAAGCCAAATGCTGCACAGAGCAAAGAGACAGCTCTCACCTCGACAGGAGAAAAGACACAGTCTATTCTGGAACACAAGAGAAGTTGTAGTCAGCCTCCGGACTGGCAACATTCCAACCTCTCCGTGTCCCTGAGGTTCTGAGGTGTCAATCAGCCTTTGCATATGTGGCTCCATAGTAGGAATGCTCCCTCACAGTTCCCCGGTGGCCCAGCATCACATTTGGTGAGCTCCTGGGTCGTGGCTACTCGCTTTTGGTTCCAGAATAAACCCTGTCTTTAATACCTCTGAGGCAACAGCCTGGTTTGTTTGTTTTGTTTCTTTATTGACAACTGGCACTCCTTTCCGATTTGCAAAGGTACTTTCAGTAGAAAAAGAAAAGGTGCATTTTTTTTTTTCTCTGACTAAACCCTTGTAGCTGAAACGGATGCCCATTCTGGGGATCACAGTGCAACTGCCAGGGATAAACAGTACCTATGGAATAGGTGAGCAGTGGCTCCGAGAGGGCGTGGCTTCTCTGTCTTCTCAGAGCACATTCTCTGGGACACATATCGGGTACCACATGATGTCATTCAGCAGTGGACCTATTTCTTTTCCTGCTGCCTCTGCAGGGAGGTTTGAAGGATCAGGCAAGATTTTATTTTATTTTTTTAAATTATATTTCCACAATCTAGGGTATGGCTAAGCTTAAAGACAGGACAATACAACAGAGAACATTGGCTAGCTAACAGTGCAGATGAATTCTGGGATAGAAGGATGCACAGCCAGACTTGAGTGAGTGGTGCCATCGCCCCCCACTGTAACCATCTGTTGGGCAGAAATACAAAGATTCTAAAGAGATATTCTTCCCCTCTTGCACTGTCAGACTTTTGAAAGAATGGATCCCAAGAAATGGGAGATTCTTCAAGGAATCTGCTGCTGAAAGAAGATAAAACTACAGCCCTGGGGACGCTCCGGGAGGAGCTTGTCATCCTCTAGAGAAAGACTAACTAGTCAGATGACCTTGCACAAGAGACTTGGGGCTGGGGCAATGGAGTTAGGGATCCAGCCTTAGTTACACTATTTCATCCTGCATATCTCTTGCTTTCTACTTAAACTTCCGCCCTCACACCAGGACCCCTAAGATCGAGTAGCGAGAACTGGAGAACTCTTTGTCTCTCTCTTCCCAATGGTCACATTGGATACATCTCCTTTGTCCACAGTTCAGTATACATTTGGCTCCTTTGATCAGCTTATGGAGGACGAGGGTCAAACCTGGCTTCTTGGAATGTAGGTTGTGACCCCATAAGTCTAGTAACCTCACCTCCAGGGTCTTCGCATTCCAGTGTTCTGCCTTTGATCCCCTGAACAGAGGAGATGGCCAGTGACTTCCATCACTGTGGATTTCCCAAGGGGTTAAGGAGATTTAATTGACATTTACTTTAAGTAATAAGACCCAGGAAGAGGTGGGAAGAGTGATGCCATTGGTTGTGGTTCTCCAGAAATATCAAACGTAAGTAAAAACCATACCCCAACCCCAGACACACACAGCAATACAGAATATGGCTGGTAAATATGACGGTTTGAATATAAGCTTGGCCCAGGGAGTGGCACTTTTAGGAGGTATGGCCTTGTTGGAGTAGATGTGTCACTGTGGGCATGGGCTTTAAGACCCTCATCCTAGCTGCTTAGAAATCAGTCTTCTAGCGGCCTTAAGATGAAGATGTAGAACTCTCAGCTTCTCCTGCACTATGCTTGCCTAGACCCTGCCATGTTCCCATCTTGATGATAATGGACTGAACCTCTGAACCTGTAAGCCTGTCCCAGTTAAATGTTGTCCTTTTAAGAGTTGCCTTGGTCATGGTGTCTGTTCACAGCAGTAAAACTCTAAGACAGTAAAAATGAGTATATATACTATACAGAGAGTAAGTCTTATAATCCCACTATCTCACCTTTCTTTTCCCCCAGAGTTACAGAGGATGCTGGGGAGCTTCATCACCTTGAATGCTGATGTCAATATCCCCATGGAGCCTGCCTCCTTCTGGATATTGGAAATATTATTATTATTGTTGTTGTTATCTAACTTTTTCAGATAACATCTTTTGATCACATTCTTTTCTATCCCCCAAAGTCCTCCCAGGTCCTCCTCATCTCTCTAGCTGCTCAACTTCATTTTCTTTCTCTCACTCTCAAAAAAAAAAATTTAAAAAATCTAAAATGGAAACAAATTGAAAAAACAAGTAAGACGAAAAAGCCAAAACAAAACAAAATGGGAGTGGGGATAGGGAAAAAGAAGAGAAAAATTAAAATAAGAACATGGCTTTTTAATTTTTATTTATTTATTTATTTATTTATTTATTTTTATTTGGCATTGGTCAACTACTGCTGAATATGAGTATAGTCAATACATCATTCAGGTGATTTTTGTCTGGCTTGAACCTGGCCAGGTCAGTTTGGTAAGGTGTCCCTTGACATCCCAGAATGATCCTTATAACCCTCTTTCCACTTTTCCATCTCTGATGCTCCTGTTGACTTCTCTGACCCTCCTGCTGACTTCTGACCCCTCTTTCACTTATAAGGACCCCAGTGAATGCATGTTATTTCTCAGTCAACTCAAAAGTCTGAAAACATTTAGCGGAGTGAATTTACACTACAAACACAGGTGTGTGTGTGTGTGTGTGTGTGTGTGTGTGTGTGTGTGTGTGTTCCAGGAACCAAAAAGTAGACATCATGATACAAGCATGTCATCCAAACATTTGGAAGGTGTGTGTGTGTGTGTGTGTGTGTGTGTGGGCAGAATCAGAAGTTAAAGCCAGTTTGAGTTACATAATGACCTAGAGGCCAAGTGTGCCTCACTGAGCAGTAGTTAAGGGAGTGGAGGGATGTTGGGAGTAAGGGTGGGAAGTGGGGGAGAGAGAGTCAGAGAGAGACAGAGAGAGAGAGAGAGAGAGAGAGAGAGAGAGAGAGAGAGAGAGAGAGAGGAGAAAAGAGGAGAGGGAGAGAGTTAATTGTTGTTTTGTTTTGAAGACAGCCCTGGCTGTCCTGAAATTCACCTGTAGTCTACCCTGGCCTCAAACTCAGAGATCTACCTGTCTGTGCCTCCCAAGTGCTGGGACTAAAGGTGTGCTCAGCATTCTTTTTTAAAAACAATATCTAATATGATACTTGCAATTGTCTCTCAGAGTCCTAGGTGAGCTATTTCTTAAATGTTTATGCCAACCCAAACAGGAAGATAGAGATAAGCACAATATATTTATAGATTTGTTCTTTTTACCTTGGCAGCATCTTCCAAGTTAATTATGAAACAATAGATGAATTGCCAGCAAGCATACTGCTTATTATTAACATTACAAGAAAACGGAAAATGCTCAATAAAAGAGCAGTGAATGATCTGCGCTTTGTCAGAGATTCTGGGAAACTTAACGCCCATAATGAAGACACCTAGAATTAACATGGGGGGAGGGGAATAAACAAAGGGAAAAATCTCATGAAAATAAAAATGAAATTAAAGTCATTCGTGAGTGTAAAATGGATCTCAGATATCATTAGGAACTTTCAGATAATCTTAGGGACTGCAGGGAATCAAAGGGTTGATCCCAGTTTCTCAGCTTTCCATTCCTGGAAAATGGTTCCAGAAGATGTGAATGCCAGGCTGTGAGGCTAGAGAGAAAGACCTCCTATGCATGAGAAGGAAGCGAGGATTAGTGCTTAGAGATAGATCTACCTGACTGGGCTGTGTGCCCATCTTCACCAGGATCCTCGAAACCTGCATTTCAGTAACTTTTCCTGTTGCTCAGATAAAATACTCAAGAAAAGTAACTTAGAGAAGGAAGGAAGGAAGGAGGAAGGAAAGAAGGAAGAAAGGAAGGAAGGAAGGAAGGAAAGAATGAGGAAGGAAGGAAGGAAGGAAGGAAGGAAGGAAGGAAGGAAGGAAGGAAGGTTGGTTGGTATATTTTGGCTCACAATTAAAGGGCACAATACATCATCATGGGGAAGGCATGATGGCAGGAGCAGGAGGCAGCCTGTCACATTGTATCCACAGTCAGGAAGCAGAGAGAGATGGATGCTAGAGCTTAGCTCACTTTCTGTTTTGTATTCAGTTTAGGACCATGCCCCATGGGAAGGTGTTGCCAATGCTTCCCACCTCAATTACCCTAATAAATATAACCCTTCACAGGCATAGCTGGGGACTATCCTGGTCTAGATAATATCTCAAAGGCATAGCAGAGGCTAGCCTAACCTCAGTAATACCTCAGTGGCTAACCAGATCTAAAGAACCTTTAAGAACCTTTCACAGCCTCAAGAACTTTTCACAGGCATGGCCAGAGGCGCATCTACTTGATCCAGTCCAGCTGACACTAACCATGGCAACAGGGTTGAGGTTAAACCAGGCTAGACCAACTCAACACTGCCTTGACCTTCAACTCCTCAGATCTACTTCCACTTTGTGAAGCAAAGACAGCCGCTGCCTGCTTCTTTGCAATCAAGATGTCAGTCTCAATATTTATTATTCTATTTAGCCTCATTAGTGTCCATTAATTGTTTAGAGTGCTTTCTCAAAGTCATTAGCCGAACTCTTCCAGCTCATCCTGTGATGTTTTCAATTAATCCTCAAACAAATCTCTATGCATGGCAACCGGCATGTGTCAGTTAATGGGCGATTAGTGGGAAGAGTGAGTTACCCTCTTCTCTAGACAAGCCAGGCTTGAGGAGGGACAGGGATGATTTAAATAGAGACCAGGTTGCATTATGCAAACTCCTGTCCAAGTAAAGGGAATAAAGAAAGATTTAGCAGCCATTTTTACATCTTAAGCCTTCCCATGGTTTAGGGAAAAAAATAAATCCATCTAGATATGACACATTTATTCCTTTTAAAAGCTAACTGCAGTCTTCACCCACAGGGATGGGGAGGGACTCAATGAAAGCCGAACAGAGGAATATCCCCCCTCCTCTTTATAGCTTTTGGAATTTTCTTACACAAAGGCACAGTATTGCTTTTTCTATTCCCTGCTCTCTACAGTTTCTTCCATAGTGGGCCTTGGGTATGTGCTGCAGAAATGTGGCTCTCCACACCAAGCAGTGACTGTCTTCATGAGATCAGCTGTGCCCTTTCATCAGTGTTGGGCTTGTGGACTGGTGATGTATCCTCCTAGAAAGAGGGTGTGGAGAGAGTCACTGAGTGTCCAGCAATTACCGACATGTGGAAGAGGCATTGTGGAGGGGCTAGGGTACAGAGGCTGGGAAGACTAAAGGCTCCATGTGCACAGCCATGGAGAAGCCAGAATCTGTGATGCATGAAGACCTTTCACTGTGGCCACCTTGGGGTCACCCCTCCCCCCATGCTCTGTAGGTACAACAAACTCATTAGTTTTCCAGGATAAACTTTGGTAGAATGGTTTTTCGGTTTGTTGTTGGGATCTTTTAAGGAGGGTCAGACATTGTTTCTGTCTTCTCAAGGAGATCGTTCTCACAAGGGCATTTGAGGTTATTTTTAGAGACATTTGGGATGGGTATATTACATGTAGCCAGATACAGAGGAAGGCACACTGGGATATGCTTGACCCAGAGGGTGGGTTGAGTTGACCATGGGGTGGACATAATCCTTGCAGAAGGCCAGCAGGATGCTGGATAAGAAACTGGTCTGAATCGTTGTGTATGGAAGAAAGCCACATTATCTAAATTAAGTTCCTTATTAACATGTATAAGGAAGCTATACACCAACCTATACTCAATAGTCTTAGTCTATAATATGAGGCTAGCAGTGCTTACTGAGTTGGCAAAATCATATAAAATATTTCATACTCAGCACTTCCCACAGAATTCCTTCTGAAAGGCAAAATTCCAACATAGCTATAATTTAACTATTAGCTATCTAGTCAGATATAAGTAATTCTGGAGGATATTGGAGCTGGACCCTTCTTTCATAATAATAGACAGGAGATGCAACTGCAAGATGCTAATTTCCGGCAGGAGACTTGGTTTGTATATACAGGATAGCAATGCTGGAGCAACAGCAGCTATCCTGGGACCCAGAGTTATCAATCATATCATCAATATGGTGTTCAACTGATTCCATGAAAGCTGACCATGTTCAGTATAGATCCACAATAACTCAAGTTATTCCTAGAATACTAAGGATTTGTGCACGCGCTTCTAGTCCTCAGACCTAGAAGTGTCTCCACTTGGTGCTGCAGCTCAGATGGGAGCTTGGAGGAGGGCAAAGGAAGTCCCAGGAGGACAGAAGCTCAGCAGAGCTCTGTACCTTTGCCCACAGAGGCACTGCAACACTCAGCTAGGTCTTTATGAGTGTGTTTGGGTATCTTGTCAACATTGTTAAATGCACACATGTGGGAGAAAAAAACGTAGTTAGTATTGCGATAAAAATGAACGGTAGAGTTACAAGGTGATAAGGCATTAAATCTTTTTTGGGAACATAAACCAAGTGGGTTAGGTTATCTTTTGTTCTAGACACAATAGAGTGAACTCAATATAATATTTGGATGGATTAACACTCAAATAATAGAAGTTACTTTGTTACAGTCCTAGAAAAGGTGACAAGGGAAAAAAATTTTAGTTGCAAAGAAATAACAACAATCAAGTTACAAAGTCTTAACTAAAGAGCCTAGCCTAGCACTTTCAAAGTTCCATCCATTGGATGGAGCACAGGGTTCCCAATGAAGGAGCTAGAGAAAGGACCCAAGGAGCTGAAGGGGTTTGCAGCCCCATAGGAAGAACAACAATATGAACTAACCAGTACCCCCAGAGCTCCCTGAGACTAAAGCATCCACCAAAGAAAACACATGGTGGGACTCATGGCTCCAGCTGCATATGTAGCAGAGGATGGCCTAGTCGGTCATCAATGGGAGGAGAGGTCCTTGGTCCTGTGAAGGTTCTATGCCCCCGTATAAGGGAACACCAGGGCCAGGAAGCAGGAATGGGTGGGTTGGTGAGCAGAGAGAGGGGTAGAGGGGCTAGGAGGTTTTCAGAGGGGAAACCAGGAAAGGGGATAACATATGAAATGTAAATAAAGAAAATATCTAAAAAGAAAAAAAAAGAAACAAAGAAAGTTCTAGGTCCTATGTCCTTTATTTCTGGGAATTGAATGTTTTCGCAGAAAAGTTTCATTTACTCTCATCTTTCACCTGCAGATATTTCCCAGGTCTCCCTTTCAGCAGCTTCCCCTCTTAGGGAGGACATGATGCTTTGGTGCCTTCAGTAGCCCACGGTGACCATCCCCAAGCCTTTTAGGGAGGAGAACTGGTCATCAGGTCATTGATGGAACCCAGTCACCTTTCCTTGTGCTTTAAGGACCATTTTGGTCTGAGGTTGGGAAGGACAGGGGAGCAGGATCTGCATCTGCTGATCCTGGTAGGTCTTCTGGGGTATTGGTCCCCTTCCATGGGGAAGCCGCATCATGAAAACTCTACATACAGGCAGCCTAAGTGCTGGCTTTGCTTTGTGCTTGGTGCCAGGAGAAATCGGTGCTCTACTGATGTGTGTACATCCTTAGGAAGACTGGTCTAAGGTTACTGGAATGGGCTTTATCATTGATTAGTGCTGACTGCATAGAGAACTGGGTTCACAGTTGGAAGCCAGTGGGAAAGTAGGCTAGATTGATTAGTAATATCTGTCATGGTCATGGAAAGGGGGAAAGAGATGCTGTCTTTAGAAATGATCTTTCCTTGTGGTTGCAAGGCAGGGAAGCTTTTTATAAAATATTTTATTTGTGTGTGTGTGTGTGTGTGTGTGTGTGTGTGTGTGTGTGTATGTATATGTGTATAACAGTGTATGGATACCATGTTGAATTCCCTGGAGCTGGAGTAGCAGACAGGTGCTTGTGAACTGTCTCACTGTCTCATTGTGTGTGTTGGGATCCAAACTTACTTGGAATGAGGCTTGAGTGCTCTTAACCACTTCTCTGGACTTGACCAGGGACATTTATGTAGCTTTAGAGCTATCTTTCCAGACCTAGAGAGGTTTTTTTCATAAATAAATTTTATATATTAGTATTATTTACAGATTTAATCATTCTACTTAATCACATATATATTCATGTTGAATATTTTACTATGGCATATATAAGTACAAACACACACATATATATATATATATATATATATATATATATATATATATATATATATATATATGGTCCTCACACTATGGCAAGCTTGGTTTATATGTATAATGGCTATATATAAAAATAGCATCAGCAATCTGTCAGAATGATATCCCTTTTCATTCTGTACACAAGGAAAAGGAGACTGAGAGAGACAGAGGTCATACAAGATCCTTTGTAGGCTGGGGAATGGTGTGATGGGTATCTGCTGTGTCACCTTATGTCTGGTTTGGTTATTACCATATAACAGAAATTTATATTACCAGGAATATTTTCTTAGGGTCCCCATTACGTTTCCGCATGACCTTGAGTTTATGACCATGAGAAGTCAGTTTCCGTCACCAAAGCACATTGTACAGTAATATATTGGAACACATCTGGATTTTTTGCTGTTAGATCCTGAGTTTTATTGTATCATATCCAGAACTTTTACATAAAATACTACTGTAGATTTTACCTCAGCAAATTCAGGAACGGGCTTTATTTTCTGTGTACCTTGGTGTTTCAAAGTTTATCTCTTCTTCTAAATTTTTCTGGCCTTTTGATCTCATTTCCTACTACATTAGAAAAAGATATGTTGGCTGATGGCTCGAATAATTAAAACATCTGACATGACTTTAGCCATTTATGTATGTGTAAGTGCACACCAGTTTTATGCTAAGTATCTATTTCAGGATAGAATTCCATTTATTGCAGATCACACTGCCAGCTTATTCTTGCACCTGTATTATTATGAGAGATCACACAGGTCTGGGAACCAGCAGAGTATTTTTACCGAAGACAACACCCATCACTCTCACTGTTAAAAATAGTCTATGCACAAACTGCAGATCCTTGGGTACTTTCAAATTCTTAGAGCCTTCTTTCTGGCTAGTTTAAAAAGCTCCTTTTAAACATTTAGACATAATCAATAGTCCCCATATCATAGGATATAAAGAGAATCCACAAAGGGTGAGAGCCCAGTGTGGTGATTTGAATGGTCCCCATAGGTTCATAGATTTGAATACTTGGTCAACAGGGAGTGGCACTATTTGAAAGGATTAGGAGGTGTGGCCTTGTTGAAGGAGGTGTGATGCTGGGGTTTTGGGGTTTCAGAACATCCGTTCCAAGCTCAGAGTCTTTTCCTATTGCCTGCAGAACTCTCAGCTCCTCCATCACCACGTCTGCTGCATGCCGCCGTGCTCCCTGCCATGATGACCATGGACTAAATGTCTGAAACCATAAGCAAACCCAAATTACAGGTTTTCCCTTCTAATAGTGTCTGTGCCCATAGTGTCTCTTCACAGCAGTAGAACAGGACCAAGATACCTGGCTTATCTCTTACCCTAAGTGACCTGACCCCTACAGTGAGGGTAATAATGGTACCCAAGACTCAGAAAAGTTGAGAAGAGAATCAAAGAGTGAATGTCTCAGAATGCCATTCAGATGTAGAATAGTATGGTAGTTT
The DNA here is from genome assembly GCF_900095145.1 of Mus pahari. Lineage (NCBI taxonomy): Eukaryota > Metazoa > Chordata > Mammalia > Rodentia > Muridae > Mus > Mus pahari. The sequence goes on along the minus strand of NC_034612.1, from coordinate 16,691,454 downwards.
GAATATGCTTGTCCCAGGTCATGGCACTATTAGGAGGTGTGGCCTCGCTGGAGTAGGTGTGGCCTTGTTGGAGTAGGTGTGTCGCTGTGGGGTTGGGCTTCCAGACTCTTGTCCTAGCTGCCTAGAAGCCAGTCTTCTCCTAGTAGCCATCAGATGAAGATGTAGAACTCTCAGCTCCTCCTGCACCATGCCTGCCCAGACACTGCCATGCTCCTGCCTTGGTGATAATGGACTGAACCAACCTGTAAGCCAGCTGCAAGTAAATGTTGTCCTTATAAGAGTTGCCTTGGTCATGGTGTCTGTTTACAGCAGTAAAACCCTAACTAAGACACATAGGCATCACTGTGGCTATTTACAAACATTTCAGGAGGGCTACAGTCGAAAAATACACAGAGTAAAGTCAGTCAAAGGGTAGGCTCCCTTCTCAGCACCCGAGTCAACAAAGGTGGGATGATCCGGAGTCTGTAAGCAGGGCAGTGAAATGGGTTCTCTGATCCTGCCATAGTCAGTTCCCAGTACAGGTACTCTCAGAAGTGAGCAAGAGTTCTTCAGGCAGATTCCTGGATAAATAATAATAATAATAATAATAATAATAATAATAATAACAATAACAATAATAATAATAATAAAAGTACTTTCCCACTAAAATACAGTTCAGCCAGGCAGTGGTTCCTCTATAGGTCAAAGGAGAAGGTGTCTCCCAGATCAGTGTTCTCATTGTTCTGCCAAGACAGCATCGATGTGGCCGCCACTTTCCCCTTCAAGAATTGCTTCCTGGGAGTTTACAGAGACCCCTATTAAAAGTCTGAAAGATTAGCAGGGGATGGAGCAAGCAGACTCTGGTCTGGGTCAGAACCCAAGGAGGTGATCAATGTTTCCTTCATGCTATTATTCAAGCCCACACTGAAAGCAGGTTCAAGTGGTTTTCTGAGAGCCACATAGGATGACTTTTAGCTCCCCCCGAGGTGGAACAGATGATACTACTACTTAAGGACATTCTGGAGAGTGTTGCAGGTGATCGTTTAGTTAAACACTCTTAAATTACAGAGCCCATGATCCCCAAGTCCACATTTACAGATACCACCTTATTAATTTGGAACATGGCGCCTCTGGGCCCGCAGAGGAATCAGAGATCAACAAAACCTTGGCTCAGAGGCAGTGGAAAGAGGCTACAAAAGAGTTTTTGGTAACACGATAGCGAAGCAGGCTCTCCTGAAACAATGATTTATTTCACACAAGGTTATGCCTTTCCAGTTAAGATCCTGATATGTCTTTTTTCTAAATCATTCAGAATGACTAATATGAATTGATGCCCAGACATGTAACATGGAGGGTACCAATCTGTGAATTTCACATATCCTAGAAGCCATAGAATACTATAAGATGTAAACCCAGATGGTGACATCCTTCTCCAAGGTCTAGCCCAGTGAGTTCAGTCCTTACACATCAACAGAGACCAACTACAGAAAACCAGAACCAATCAAAATGCAGCAGCGTTTTGGATTCACGTTCCAGTAGATACAAAACAATCCTGCACCCAAGGCTTAGAGAACATTGTGGACGACGTGGGTGGGAAGACGGTGAGAGTCAGAGGATCAGGGGGTTTGCTGTGAGGTTGTGTCTCCTAAGAATGTCAGGAGTGATACTCATAAACTCTTCCCAGTATGGCTGCCTAAACAAGAAGGGAACAAGGATTCCTCCAATGGACACACCAAAGTGGATAGTTGAAAGACCACAAGGCCTTCACCCTATATAAAGTATCAGTCCTAAAAACATACATACAAGTGTTGCAGTAAATCTCTCCAACCCAAATATGTCTCGGCAATGAAAACACAACACAGTTAACATGATTACATGCTGTGCGCCTAGATTGGGCAGATCTACCACTACACTACCGTCTTCCATAGCTTATGAGACACCTTAGAACTTGCGGTTTCTCCAGGTTATGTGCTTCTGCTCCGCTTTTCTCCTTCTTCCTCCTCCTCTGTGTCCTCTCCCTCTTCCATTTTCTCCTTCTTCTCTCCCCCTCTCACCTTCTGCTCCACCTTCCCTTTTATCTGCCCAATCATCAGCTCTCCTTTATTTTACAAATTAAGGTGGGAAACCTGTTTACAGGAAATCACCTGAGTGCGGACTCATTCCTTGTTCGGAACCACTCTCAGAAGAATGGAATTAATATCAAATATAATTAGCTCCAGGGCTATCTACAACATACGAGTGACATTATACAGACTGAACAGGTCATTCATAGGAATATATGTGTATATACATATACATTGCATACATACACATATGCATACAATAACAACTAATGAAAAAAGAGGACATGGATTTGAAAGAAAGCAAGGAAAGGTATATAGGAGAGTTCGGAGGGAAGAAAGGGAGGGGGAAACAATATAATCATATTATAATCTTAAAAAATAGGAGAAATATTTTTAAAGTCCAGCTGGAGACAGGTATGCACAGACAAGACCAGAGACTGTCCCACAGTAACACCCTAAAGTGGTTACAGACTGGAGTGAAGTGAATTTAATCTTAGAGCCAGAGTTCTTCTTTTAGTGGTGGTGGTGGGGTTTTTTTTTCCATTTATTTATTCATTTATTTATTTTTTCCGTGCACACAGATGTGCCATTCCATGTCTGTTCTCATACCGTTTGGGTCCTGAAGATCCAATCAAAGTCAAATGCTGTGTATTTTGGAGAAGACAGATCCAGAGGGGTCCTAGATGACCAGAATGACACAGTGTCCTCTAGACATAGCAGGAAGTTGTGCCCATGAACTCACAGCAGCTGTGGTTGCCTGTAGAAAAGACACATCTAATAAAGCCAGGCAACATTCCTGAGCGGATGGGGGAGGGGCTCACAAGGCCCCATCCCTAGCTGAGGAGGTGTGGGTCTTTGATTGGCTTCTAGGGAGGGAGAGTTCCGTAAGTGTGTGGCTCCTGGTAGTCGACCACACTGCCAGGGATGGTCTGCTACCTGTGAGTTTATGGACAACCAACACAAGTTACTCGGCTGGTTATTACGTGGAAAAATCAAAGGAGACATGAAGTTGGGAGGAAGGGAGTAGATGGGGGTGAGGTAGGTAGGTAAGAGTGGATCTGGGAGGAGTTAGGGGGATATGGTGAATATGTTTAGAATGCACGGCATGCGTGTATTAAATCCTCAACTAGAGATACTACATTGAATAAAAGCAGTTGCCTGTTTTCCTTCACCGAATCCAAAGCCTCCAGCGAGCACTGAACTGCTTCGCCTTGCCCTACCTAGGACTCACGCATGAGGTCCTTAAGGACTCATGCACCTTGCCCAAGCTCATCTCAGAGACTGTTTTCTCTGACTACATTACACATGCCTCACTGTAGGCTGCTACTAAAGGCCACCTCAGACATCCTCGTCCAAACATGTAATTAGCTCATCCTACATCATCCTGGTCCTGGACCCAGTGAACTTGAATCCTGTCTTCCTTCTGAGGATGCAGGATAACCTACGGTAACCAATGCCTACACCCCCAGAAAGAAACTTGTCCACACTGTCAGGAGCAAGGAGGGACTCCCTGAAGGGCTATGGAGAGATTTAGTAGCTATAGTCTTTGAACCGCAGAGAGTAATTGAATAGCTACAGCGGGCGATGCTATTGCCCCACTAATTTCATCTGTATTTCTTGGTTCTGGGGACTGAAACCATGGCCTTGCACACTTTAAAGGACATGTTCAGTCACCAACCGACATGCGAGATCCCATTATTACATTTTAAAATTATGAAATGTTTTAAACAAAACCACCTTTTTAAACAAGAGCACACTTTCTCGTAAGAGTTCATGTGTTGATTCATTTTCCCAGGTCACAAAACATCTCCTTGTGCTGATCCAGCTCTGTAGGTCTCAGCAGATAATCTACTTCTAGTGTGACCCCCAAATGTGTTTAAAACAGTCAGAGCTTCTGGGGTGGACACAACCCAGTGAGCTGTTCTCTCTCTCTCTCTCTCTCTCTCTCTCTCTCTCTCTCTCTCTCCTTCTTCTTTCCCCCCCTCTTCCCTTTTTCTCCTCCTCCTCCCCTCCCCTTCTTTCTCCATGCATCCACATATTTATTTTGAGTTTCCTCTAGGAAAGATCTCACATAGCCCAGGCTTACCCCAAACTCACTATATAGCCAAGGATGCCCTTGAACTTCTGATACTCCTGCCCTCCAGGTCTTAAGTTCCTGGATTACAGACACACACCACCATGCATGGCTTATCTTTCTGGCTCTTCATCTGACAGCCTCTGTCTTGTGAACTTTGACCTTCACATTCCATCTCGTGGTGAAGACTCTCTGAGACATGGTCACTACTAATAGAACATAAAAGCTACTGGAAACATCCAGGTCCCGTTGGGTTAGAGCCACGGAATGAATGGTTTGAAAGGATCACAGCACATGGGACGCACAGATGGTAGATATAAGAGCTATACAAACTCTGATAATGGCCACCACAGTTACACAGAGGTCATCACACAATAAACAAAATGTAAGAACTGTCACATTCGCTACTTCGTGCTAACTGGAATTTGAGAAGACAAAACATTAATGGGCTTTCCCCAGAATGTATGCACAGTTGAGGACACAGCATATCTATTTGAGCAGGCGGCTGCACTAGGGGGAGTTAGTGAGGAAGGGAAGGGATTAAAAAAGCATGTGACAATGCTAAATGTCAGTTCAATGTGACTTGGAACTGTCTGGGGAGAGTGAAACCATGAGGGATTGTCTCTGAAAGAGCATCAAGCTCTTTCAGACTGCCTAGCCATTGCTCCAGCCTCCCACAATGTTCGTTTCATTGGCTGGGTGGCTGTATTGTGTCTATGCAAGCACGAGAGCATCCTAAGGAGAAATAAACGGAAGTGTTTCTATGTAACAAAGCATCCTCTCCTCGATGCATTCTCGGGGGATTCAGAAAGCAAAAGTCAACGTTCAGAAAAATGTGTGTTGCAGAGAAGGAAACCAATACAGCAAGTGATGAGCACTATTCTTGTGTGTGTGTTCTACGGCTGTGACTTTACTGTAACCTTGAAACGATTTCAAAATACTATTTTAAGATGAAAACAAAAAATAGCTTGAACACAGTTGCTCAGAGGAACCCTGGGATTTCAGGTAACGTCTGTTGCCCTGCAGAATCCACACTGTAATCACTTCAGCTTACTAACTGGGGACGGCAGTGTTGGCTGTGAACTTGAGTTGCCATCATCATATTTCCTCAGCCTCTATTTATCTTCTAAAGACTTTTCAGTTTTAATGATGTGCATGTGCATGTCTTGATGTGGAGGCATGTGAGTGCAGTGCCCACGGAAGCCAGAGGTAGGCAGTAGATACCCTGGACCTGGAGTTAACGGGTCTTGTGAGCCGTCAGACATGCATGCTGAGAAACAAACTTAGGTTCTCTGCAAGAGCAGCAAGGATTATCTATAAGACAACATGGGACAGCAACACTAAGCAACGGGGAGATAATATGCCCCTTCTCAGAAGCTTCTATTCCAGAAGTAGCAGCAGATACAATACCAGGTAAGAAATAAATATGGCGAGTGGTGAGATGGCTCAGTGGTCAAGAATGCTTGGTGCTTTTGCAGAAGATCTAGGTTTGGGTCTCAGCACCTACTGTGGCTCAAGTTCATCTATGTATAACTCCATTTCCAGGGAATAGGATGCCCTCTTCTGGCCTCCAGGGGACTCTGGCATGTACACGGTGCATGTAAATGCTTGCAGGGACACACACACACACACACACACACACACACACACACACACACACACACACAAAGACAAAATTTTAAAAATAAATCAACACGGTGAGATGATTAGGGTTTTATGAAAGCCATTGTCTTAGCAATGAGTTCAGAAAAATGTCCCACAAGTAGTGATGCTCCAATTAAATACCAAACTTCCAAAGTGCCACTTGAAAGAAAATGTGGGCAAACCTTCCTTCTAATTCAAGGGAGTGCAAGCACAGGGGCCTTTAGCAGAGCCAGCCTGGCTATACTTGGGGCAGATAGATCTCAGCACTGGTGTAAGGGAGGCCTTGGGAAGGATGCAGTCTAGGCATGTGGGCCCTGAAGCTGTTTGTACACTTTTACAATTGAGTTAGAAAGCCACTGGAAGAGTTTGAGCAAAGACACAGTGCAGTATTTATTGTTGTTAAATTCACTTCTTAGTGTAGCATCCACTTCATCACTTTGGGTGATTCTTTATCCATCTCTGGGGCTGTTTCTGCATCATCTTTGAAATGAATGGTTCTCTGTTTGTTTTATTTATTTTTTTCTATCAGTGCAGTAAGACACCAGGATAAAGGCAACTTGTAGAGCTTATTGGGGGCTTACAGCTTCACAGGGTGAACCCTTGACTGTGGTGGAATATGCAGCAGGAGGTAGGCATGCATGGTGCTAGGGCAGTGGTTGAGAGCTCACAACTGAGCCACAAGCACGAGGGAGGGAACATGTCTCCTAGCACTTCCAAAACGTTCCACCCAATGGAGAACCCATTATTTAAATATATGAGCCCAGGGAGGCCATTCTCATCCAAGCTACCACAAAGGGAATGGAAGAACTGGATTATGATCTCCATGACGCCAGTGACGTCAGAGAATACTCTGATGACATCATGTCTGAGGGCTCTGTGCCATCTCAGTGAGTTCCCTGATGTGTATATAACTCTGTGCATCGGGTTATATACACAAGCTCCCCCAATGCACCCTTTCTAGTCCCACTGAAAAATAGATGCAGGGTAAGGCGAGGGCAACCCATGGCTGGTGTCTGGGATAAAGGGAGATGGTATTGCCCACAATGAAAGCACAACTGCTTTCCTGACCAGTTTTCTGACACATGCTCAGGCAGCCCAGAGCAGGGGGGCCCCTTGAGCATTCGCTGCAAGTTTAATTGGGAAGTGCTTTGTAATTGATGCCATAAAAAATAATGTCATGGTAATGCTGGTCAATTATAGAAGATGAACAATTAGTCAAATCCCTTGGTCCCAATACAGCCAGATGCACCATCCAAAGGAAGACAGGAGGTCTTATGTTTCTTGTGGGGAGAATATCAAATGTAGATGGGAAGAGAAGAAATGACCCCAACCAGCTTAGTAAGCTACTTGGTATTTCCAGAACCCCCTCAAAGAGAGGTTCTGCCATGCTACAATGACACCACTAAGTGATTTTATGTCCCCCAAATACAGCTGTGTGTTTATCCCCTGGGCCAGCACATTCTCCAGATGGCTAAGAAATATTTGTAAATATACTCAAATGAATAAAATATATCAGGAAACATTCACATCTGAACAGATGGGATAGACATACTTTATGGCTCATTGTAAGTGTAGAGCCTAGACATTAAATCTTAAGCAAAAAGCTAGCTCTGACAGAAAGTACAGAAGTTGGGGGGTCCCAGAGATTCGGGGAGAAAAATGATGGGTTGGATCCATGAGTACATTCAGAACTCGGGAGTTGAAGAAGCTGACAACTGCGGTGGTTTGAATGAGCGTGTCCTTCACAGACTCCTGTGTTTGAACACTTGGCCGCTGGTAGGTGGCGCTGTTTGAGGAACCTTATGAGGCGGAGCCTTCTGGAGAAAGTACATTACTCCAGGTGGGCTTTGTGGGTTAATAGAGCCACCCTACTTCCTATTCACTCCGCTTTGTTTCTACCATTGAAAGTGCAATCTCTTAGCATCCTGCTCTTTGTCACCTGCTGCTGTTCTTTGTCACCTGCTGCCATGTCTACTTACTATCATGGACTCCCTCTCTGGAGCCACAGTGAAAAGCAGACTCTTGTGTAAGTTGATTTTGGTCACATTTTAGAACTTATCAAATAAACAAAAAGTGACTGATATAGCAAGTGAGGAGGAACTCCAGTGAACAAGGATACCACCACCGTCACCACCACCTTCATCATCATTATCATCATAAAACAATAAAAGGCAATCTCTTACAGCCAGGACAGGGCTAGCCTGGAAGGTAAACACTTAGCCATCAAGCAATTGTTCCATCCAAGCCACAGAAAATACAACTGTGCACACCTGCGTCACAGTGGCAATATAGAAAGCTCAGCATTCTACTCTTCCTGAGCCCCAGTGAGGCATGTGGACACCCCGCCATGCTGGTGTCAGAAGAGCTCAAGTGTGTTGCTGAAACCGTCACTGCTGCTGGGTGCTATGAGCCACCTCTTTCTATCCATTCCTCCAGCCTCAGTGGAAGCCATGTGGCAAGCTGTGACATCGGCCTCCATCAGTAGTGATGTGACATACCTCCCCTCTTCTGCTGGCGGGATGTCAGCAGCCATCGAATGCAAAAGAAGGTGATGATGAGGTCACCTTATCAATGTGTTACCAAAGGACAGGTGGGGAGCCAGAATTCTAATACCCCCAAGTAGCTAAAATGACCCCCCCTGATGTCAGTGGAGGCCTAGCGGTGACCCTCTTAGGGCCTACCTATCTCTTCCCTTGGAGAGTATAGGGAATGGTTGCTTCACAAAACAGAACACAGCAATAGGACTCAGAGTTTCCCAACTATAGCACCAAATATGCAGACTTAAAAGATATATTATTTGCTATGCAAATAACCAGAAGACTTCACCCCAAGCATAAAAAGGAAATCAATCACTTCCAAAGCCCAGAGGGAGCAGACATTGGCATCAGATGGCAGATTTTAAAGCTGCCATTATCAAAATGTACAGTAATCGCCATAGTTACAATTATGTCTAGGGCTGGGCAGACGCCTCACTGGGTCAGCATGCTTGCTCCAAAAGCCTGAAGATATGAATTCAAACTGCTAGCACTCCCACACATGCTTGTGACTCCACTGTTAGCCGGGTAGAGAAAGGAGGATTTTTGAGGCTTGCTGGCTGTAAGCCTAACTCCAGTCTCAATGGGAGACTTTGTCTCAAGGGAACAAGGCAGAAAGTAACAGACTAGGGCCTCTAGGAGATGTCCTCCTTGGGCCTCTGTGTGTATTTATACACCATACACTTCATATTCATACACATACACAGAAAATATAAATATACATACATGTTCACTCCATAATCATCCACAGCAGATATAGCTGTATTGATATATCTACTCTCTTGACCTCAAGAGAGTAGTAATATATACTTTCAGAATAAAATGGGAAGTGTAAAGAAAAGTCAAGTAGATATTTAAAAGATTTTTATAAGTGTGTGTGTGTGTGTGTGTGTGTGTGTGTAGAAGTATATATACCAAATGCCTGCAGTTCCCTAAAGGTACCAGAAGAGGGCATCTGATCCCCTGAAACTGGAATTACAGACAGTTGTAAGCTGCCATGTGGGTTCTGGGAATCACATTTAGGTTCTCTAGAGGAGTAGCCAGTTCTCTTTACCCCTAAACAATCTTTCCTGCTCATCTTTAAATATTTTTTTAAATTTTTATAATAAATTATGGATTTTCTCTTTTAACTAAAGTGCAATCTATGGCAGACTTGAACAAAGATAAGGTATTGAGTGAATATTTTTGAAGTAATAATACAGTTGCTAGATCTTTGGATTATGTTTTATCATAGTTTTAAAAAATATTCTGAGTCCATATATAAAATGAACTATGACCATAACCATCTCCACTGTACCCTGTATCTCCTCCTAATCCCACCAGTTCCCAACTTCATGTTTTTTTTTCTTCCTTATCGAAAATAACCCACGTAGTGTGGCCCCGTGTGCATGGGTGTGGGGCCATCTACTATAGCATGGGACATATGCCCATGGCCATTCCTCCAAAGAAGAACAATTCTTCTCTTCTAGCCCTTCAACTGCTCAAAGTTTCCCAGGGGTGAGACCTTATGAGTTCCTCCCCCATCCATTCTGAAGTTTTGATGGGTTTGATCCTGTCTGGGTAACTACACTGGCTGTTGAAGCAGAAGTTTCTGGATGCGTCAGCTGATACAGACTCACCTGATGTTTTAATAACACAGGACTCATGCGGTGTTCTGCTAAGACAGACTCACAGGGTGTTTTGTTGAGGCTAGACCTATCGGAGGGCACACGTGTGAAGAGACTATAAATAGAGCTCAACAGACAGTGGTGGCAGGCGTGCAGAGCTAGCTTTGCAGTGCTTCTTGATCTTGCATCTTTGTCCTTGCTGATCTTTGCTTCATTGAGAGAGGCTCAGCAGAGAACTTCCGGTGTCCTAGCTAATCCTGGTCACTCCTGCTGACCTGCGCAAATTAGGTGGAAGCCTGGCTGTTTCTGCTGGGCTGTGCCACTGCTGCTGATTCCTGTTTGATTTCCTGATCCTACTGGACTGGACTGCTGGTATCCTGACAAACAGAGATTTGAATCACCCCCAAGGAACTACTTCTTCTAAACAGGTCCGCATCCCCTTGTCTTATCTTTTCTCCCCTACCTTTGTATGGTGGGCTAGAGGGGGGGTTGAAGCATTCAGGAACCCTTATTAAAAGCAGGTTTAAAAACAATCTAAGTCTACATGCTGTACATTTGTGAGTGCAGCAGTAGTATTCAGAAAGTACGCATCGCACAGTATTCTTCTCTATCCTCTAGCTCCTCTTCTGCGACATTCTTTGAGTCATGGTGGACAGGGAGGAGTTGATGCAGATGTCTTTTATAGCTGAGCATCCAACAGCCACTTATCTTCAGCACAGTGACCAGTGATGATTCTGTAGTGACCGTTCCCCTTTCTTAGTTTTAGTTGAATGGATGATGGTCAAGTGATAGATGCTGAATCTCTAGTTCGCCATAACTGCCCTGAGTAGTGAGTGTCGGTATCATCATGTTCATCTTGAAGATGAGGAAACTGAGACTTGGGAAGGGGAGGAAGCATGGCCAGGATTACAACGCCAAATGTTGAAGTATGTCTGAGTCCTGAGACACCCTCACCACTGGTGAGCCCCTTCCCCTGCTTTTCTGCTTTGCCTCCTCAAAGCTATTCATGGAAGAGGTGTGGAATCAACATGAACTTGGGAAAATGCTACTAAGCTCCAGTACTCTAGTTAGGTTGACATTTTTAATAGTCCTTTACCTGGACAGCAGTTTAGTCCGCAGAGACTCTTGAGGCCTCAGTGGTGTTATGCCTACTGTTATTACGTGCAAGTCTTCCAATTAAGTCAGCCACGTTTTAAAGGGCAAAGTTTTTCTGGAGATTAGAATAATGGACATGATATTCCAGAATTGACAAGTGGGAGAGTTTAGCACGCAGTCTTATGTGTCATAATTCTGTTTCCATCAACAGTAAACCACACTGGGGTGGTTCCCTGAGACCATATTGCCTAGCAACCATAGTCCTCTTAGTGCAAGCATCCAGATACTTTTTGCTCAAAGACATGATTTTCAGACTATATCTGTCCTTATACTGAGGCAGAATTTCGTATATGAATCCATAAGTGATAAAAAAGTATTTCACCCACTTTTGTTTTAAAGTCTTTATCCAGCTGATAGCCTTCATCATCACCAAGCATCCTCCTAGTTCAGCTGGAATCTCTGAGTCCTGAAGCCCTAGACAACTACTGTCTCCTAAGCCTTCCTTCCACAGTACGGTGGCTTGTTCTCATCCTGGCAGAAAGCCATAGCAACTTTGGCCCTACGCCCTCGATGCCCCCAGATCTGCTGACTGCTAATGGACAGCTAGCACTTGCATTTGTCTCTTAAATTACATTTATTTGTTTAAGGTGTATACACAATCTCTAGCCATCAAATATACAAGTGTATGTATGCATTCACGTGTATGTGACTACATGTGTTGCAGACACGTGTTCACAGGACAGCAAAAAAGGAACTAGCGCCACAAGAATCGTAAGATAAATGAGCCCAGCGATGAAGGCAGGCCCACGACCTAACCATCACCGTCCTTTGAGTACCTATGAACTCACATATAAAGTGCTATGAATCATTTAGCCACATCCCAGAAGCAAGCAAACTCCTGAGTCAGCACTCGCTAACGGGACTTCAGTGTGTGATTTCCAGAGAGCAGAGGGTGATGCGGAGCTTTTCTCGCCTATCTACAATTTCTAAAGGCAATGCCATAAGTATTACTTTTATTACCTGTTCATTTTGCCCATCTTCTCATTCTTCTCAAAAGTCTTAGCAATCCTTTCTGGGTTAAGGTACACTGAGAGTCAAATCTTCAAGGAAATGATGTAAGCTAAACACTCAATGTTTTTATAAGGTAGTGGGACAATTTGCATCCAGGAAAACCAGTCCTTGGCTGGTCTGTCACTTAAAATCCCACATCAACTGGCATTGATGTTTTCTTTGTATTTTAGGGGACAGATCCTCTGTCTGATCCACTTATTTTAGGGTGTGTCCAGGATAATCTTTCTTATCAAGGTTTATAAACTTCCCTGACATGTACAATGCAATGACATTGCCATTTACCTATAAAAGCACTCCAGATTGGGGCCAAAGAGATGGGTCTTGCAGAGGTCCTAAGTTCAGTTTTCAGCAGCCAAGTTACAACCTTCTTATAACTCCAGCTCCATGGGATCCAACTTCTGGTCTTTGTGGGCACTGCACACAGACACAGACACAGACACAGACACAACACACACAGACACACACACTGACACAACACACACACACAGAGACACACACAGACACACACACAGGCAGACACAACACACACAGACAGACAGACACACAGACACAGGCACACACAGACACAACACACACAGAGACACAGATATACACAAACACAGAGACACAACATACACACACACACACACACAGCAGTTTTGCTTCTTGCTAGCACACAAGAGACAGAGAGGGAGAATATATCCAGTTCCGACATGGTCAACGATGAAGACTGAACTGGTCAACCTCGAGGTTCCAGTCTGTTTATGGCTTCAGGATACTGTGTGGCTGCACTTGTGACACCCAGGCTAGATGGCAATGCCATTGTTATGTCTTACACAAGCAAGTCTACAGAGACCACCTGAAAACAGCCGGTGTGTCAAGCAGAGAGGCAGCATTTAACCTGCAGTATCGAGGAAGCCTTGAGAGAATGTTAGTATTATTTCAAAGGGGAAGACAGGCACTATAAGGTACTGAATACTTGGGGTGTCTTGAATCCATTTGGTAAACGTAGAGCTGTTAAGGTGAGAATTGGTTAAATCCGAAATAATCTCTAGCTTAATAGCTCAGTACAAAGCCAGACTTGGTGGTGAATGCCTGCAGCACCAGAGCCAGGGAGGTGGAGGCAGGAAGACCAGAAAGAGTTCAAGGCTATGACCTACTTTGGGAGCCCAAGGTCAGCCTGTCCACGGGAGCTCTTGTTTCCAAATAATTCAAAAGAGGTGGATACAAGTCGATCAGTGACTTATTTACTAAACCATTGACTGATAAATAGACTGTTAACTCAGGTGAGCAAATTAATTGCCTGGATAAAGAGATTTATACAATGTTTTGACATAATCAGTAGCTAATTATTGACCACACACTCTTGCTTTTCAGAGTGAGAAATTCCTAGAAAAATATTCATATCATTGATACACGAAGCCTTTGTTATCACCTGGAATAAATTCTCACTCTAAGATCGACTGGCTAAGAGGTCCTAGGCAAGCCGTAGAATTTTTCTTCAGAAATAAAATGGTGTTATAGGAGTGTTTAGCTCATAATGCAATTCTGAGGATTAAATGATATTATCCATAAAAAACACTCAGAGGAGTTTCTGACAAAACAGAATTCAATAAATGATAGTGGTACTGATAGTGCCCCAGTATCATAGAGGAACCTGAGAATATTCTAAATGCAGTAGGCTATTGATTTCTGCATGTTGATTTTGTGTCTTGCTACTGTGCTAAAAGTATCTTGTCAATTCTCTTAGCAAAAGCAAGAGTCAGCAATCAAATTCACACTCTTGTTAAGGCATAAGCCCCTAATCAAAAGGAAAAAAAAAATACACAGAACCTATGTAGAATCAATAGAAAAAATTATTTTGAATACTTAAAATAAAATAAATTCTTTCCCCTCATTGCACTGCCACAGAGAAATGGGTCACAGATACTTGAGAAGTGGAACATCAAAACCGATCTTGAAATTTATGCTAGGGTTTATCTTTTAGCTGATGGTAAGAATTGCAAAGCAGGAGGCCAAATTGAAGTGTCAAGTCTACAGGGCAGACAGGCTTAGCGAACTGCCGCTCTGCTCTAGTGCAACACTAATGCCCGTGGAGTTGGAATTCTAATTTTTGCAACTATAAACAGAATCCATATCATATTATTAAATCTTCTGAAGGGAATTTAATATCATGCAGGGCAAACACAATATGGCCACAGTCTGATACAGTGTGACCTTCTAAGTCACATTAGGTGCCCTCGTTTGCCTTTCCATTGCCATGATAAACACTATGACCAAAGTGACCCGGGGAAGAAAAGGTGCATATTTGCTTATGCTTCCATCACTGAGGAAAAACAGGGCAGGAACTGGAAGCAGAAACCGTGGGGGAATGCTGCTCGCCGGCTTATTCTTAGGCTTACACTCAGCTTCTTGCTTTCTTGTTCTACTTAAAAATTTATTTCATATCTTAACACGCACACACACACACACACACACACACTGCCATGTGGGTACTGGGAATTGAACTTGGGACCTCTGTAAGAGCAACCAGTGCTCCTAGCCACTGACTCAGCTCTCCAACCTCAGTTTGCTTCCTCATGAAGCCCATAGCCACCTGCTCCTAGGTGGTACCACCCACAGTGCCCTCCCGTATCACCCACTAATCAAGAAAATGCCCACAGATATGTCCATGTTTGTAATCTGAGAATCAATTTTAAGTGCACATCCCTCTATAAACCTAAGAATGTGCAGAATGTCCCAAGAGCTCATTTGGATCAATTATGTTAAAAAAACAAAACAAAACAAAACAAGATATTTGCTAGGCTTGGTGGTATGCACATTTAAAACCAGCACTTAGGAAGCAGAGAAAGGTGGGTCCCTGTGAGTTCAAGGCCAGCTTAATGTACACATTGAGTTCCTGGCCCACTAGGGCTGTCCAATGAGACCTTCCCTCAAAACAAAAACTCCTCCAAACCAAGAAACCTTAATTGTTTCAAAAACCCAGTTCCCATAGCAACAGAAAAGTGAACATTAGGCAACTTTTTTTTTCAGTTTTTTTTTTTTGAGAGGTTCTCCCACTGAACCCGCAGGTTGCCTCCATTCTTTCTCCTTGGAGAATTCTCTCCACTAACTAAAACACTTCCTTTCTTTTTTATTTTTCTGGGGATAGGGGTGGGGCAAGGTCTCGGCGTCCCAGGTTGATCTCCTGCTCCAGTGTACCTGAGAACGACCTTGAACTCCAGATATTCTTGCTCCTACTTCCCAAGTGTTGGGATCACAAGCCTGTACCAAACACATCCACTTTAAAACAAAAGGAGAGAAAATTCAAATATACATCAAACAGAAACAATAAAAATTTCCCCATCATCCTTCCATGAAGAATGGTGCCTTTGTTTAGAATCTATCAGCTCTGTTAAGTAATTGGTACCAGCTCTTTCATTTGCAAGTTAGTTGTTAACAATTTAAATTAAAACCTTAATTGCTTATATTATGAAGGCTTCAGGAAACGGTGAGGATATTAATGACACGAGATTTATTTTTTTTAAGAATAATTTCATATTAATCACATAATAACTTGTATGTGTTTTTTTTACAACACTCAACTGATAATAAATTACAATGCCCATCTCTTTAATTGCAAATTAAGTACATGCATATGTTGGAGAATTCCTCATTAAAATATTCACAGAAAGTGATTCGATGTGGCAGAGCATTTTCTACTCATCCCCTTCCGACGGATGGTGTGTTGATCAGAACAGCTGCTCAACTCGTGAACCTTTTGCAGGAGGAGAGAACCTGGGAGAGAAGGCAGTATCCAGTGTCCATGCAGCTCGGCAAGGTGAACTTAGCACTTCTGGGATAATTTTACATTCATTCTTAGACATCACAGTCAACTGACTTGTCTTTCCAAGTTGGGAGAGGGGAGACAGAGAGAGAGAGAGAGAGAGAGAGAGAGAGAGAGAGAGAGAGA
>NC_034612.1:16667731-16675219 GCF_900095145.1 Mus pahari | reverse complement strand
AGAGAGAGAGAGAGAGACAGAGACAGAGAGACAGAGAGAGACACACACAGAGAAACACGGAGAGAGACACACAAAGAAAGACAGAAACAGAAAAAAATACATTTATTTTCTCCATATGAAACTGTGCCCATCTGTGGTTGCAACATGAAAAATTTCATCTGTGATATTCCATTGCTCTCAGCCCTTCAGACTCAACCTAGCAGAAAGCAACTCTCTGCAGTGACAATTCTGATGCCTAAAGGTGCATTCATTTGTTTATCTTAGGACACATCTGGACCTTTGAGATGGCTCAGCAAATAAGGTGATTGTTGCTAAGCCCGACTCATTGAGTTCAATCCCCATGTCCCATAAAGTGAGAGGAGAGAACTAACTCTTTCAGGTTGCCCTCTGACCCCCACACTCCCACAGTGGCACAGATGTGCAGCCACACACACATTCACACAAGTAAGTGTAAATAAAAATGTTAAAAAGAAATGACACGGGCTCTAGATGCATGTCAATCACACTAACTGAAAACCATCATGCTGTATAGTTTTCTGTACAGTTATGACCAAAGTACTTCTGTGCCCCTTGCAACTGGTGTGATTTCTTGAACTGGGTATCCAGTTCCAGAGAATATGATACCCTCTTCTGGTCTTGTGGGAAGCAGGCATGTAAGTAATACACAGATGGACATGTGAGCAACTACTCAAGAATACGCGCGCGCGCGCGCGCGCACACACACACACACACACACACAGAATCAGAGATTGATTGTGTATCCAGGATCCACTCGGTTCATATCTTCCAAAAAGCAGAAAAGTATTTAAATGTCCCACTGAAATATAATAGAGTTTGTATCTATCTGTGGAAGAAAATAATACACAGTTATATGAGTCGGTATTAGTGTCTGTCCCCTTCTTCCGCATAGTCTGATGGCAGCTCTAACAGGCGCTCAGTGGGTCTCCAGGCTGGGAAGAAAAATGTGAAGGCTGACCTACCTGTTAGCCAATAGCTTTCACCTTCCAGAAAGTGACCCAAATTCAGACCTATTTAAGATGCAAAACACATCAAGAATTCGAACTGTGCTTAACTATGTCACCATACTGCCTTTCGCTTCTTGCCTTGCGTACGTTTGTACCTTTCATCAACGCAGCACCTTTATCCGTGAAATCGGGCAACTCACCCCTGTTTCCATCTGGATTTTCAAGCTGCTGAGCACAGCCCCGTGCTTCTCACCGTAGAATCCCACGCGAATACTCGAAAGGTCTTGTTAAAAATACGCGTGCTGATCAAGCGGGTCTGTGGTGGAACTGAAGTTGGCTCGTTTAGGAAGCGCCCAGCTGTGGATACTTCTGGGTCAGTGGAGTGCCCAGCTGCAGGTACTTCCGGGCCACTGGACAGGTTTGTCTCCTTTATCACAGTGCGATAGTTACCGAAAACCTGTCAGATTCTCAGATTCAGGCAAAGAATTAAAAGAAAATGCAAATTCTCTCTGTATCCTTGTGTAAGTCTGAAGGCAACACATAGATAAGCGTGTCCTCTGGGAGCTTGGGCAGGGTCTTCTGGGCCGGTAGATGCGTAAATTATGTATGGATCTTAGGGGAAAGAGCTGGTTGAAAGAGGTGTGTATAGTGTGTGTGTGTGTGTGTGTGTGTGTGTGTGTTCAAATAGGAAAAGGAGTAAAATGAAATGGCACTTGAATGAGTTGGAGAAAACCAGAGAGTTTGCCAAGAGGTTTAAAAATAGTGATTACTGCTATAAAATTGGAATGAGGTGGAGAAAACTAAGAGAGTTAACCAGAAGTTTTCAAAACAGTGAGTAGTGACATACAAGCTCGCAAGCTATGGCCTTGGCATTTGTTATGAAAATGTATTCCAGGTTTAGGACAGAAGGTATACAATATCGGGGCTGGAGAGAACCCAGTGCAGCTGTGGAAATTGCCAGACCAGCCTCCCTCTCCTGTCAGTGGTGACCAGAGTGCAGGGGACCCAACAATTCAACTGAGGAGAGCAAAAAGATTAAGGAAGCAGTCAGATGGGTTAACATGACATCAGTGACTCTCCCTGCTTTGGGGGTAAGCAAGCTTGCTGGTCACTATCAGTCCAGATTTCTCATTGAAATGAATGCTTGATGACCCATCTCTCCAGCCCCATGTGCAAAGATTTTTTTTACAACAGCATCTTGCATATCATATGTCCTCCACAGCAATCTCATAGTCAAGTACTAAATTTATACCCATTTATCAGATGGTAGGCTTAAGAGTCAAAGGAGAAACTTATCAATGGACACTCAGATCACATGTGATGTTCCATAGACAGAAAGGTATGCTGTGTGCTCCGGGGCTACTGAGAGAATAGCACAAAGAACAGTGCATGCAGTGAGGGGTGTCTGGGAGCCTTCATCGGTCTGTGAGGTGAAACCCAGGTGGGGCAGACTCTACGTAGAGAAGAGAGACTCTCGGTAGATGGGGCAGCTGGAGATCAGACCAAACAGGAACTCTCTTCACAGGATCTTATGGTAATTTATTCTGAGCAACGAAGCCTTGTATGACTTTGTCAGTCTGTCATCAATACTCTTTAAGGCTGCAACCCTGTTTGCTAAGAGACCATCTGCTTTAACATGATCTGTGCAGGAAAAGCATAATTCTGCCTGTGGATTACTAAAGTCACAGAGAACCCAGGTCTAACAGTATTCTTTATGCTAATCTGTCCATGGGTGAAGACCCCCCCCCCCCGCAAATTTCCAAGTTGCTGAGTACCTGCCATGTTTCCCATGAATTCCATCATGGTGCTTATTTAGCTCATCCCACTTGCTCCCTTTTCTGGTGTCCTTGTGCCCATTTCCATTGTCTTCTGCTTATGGCCCGGGAAGATCTGAGGACATCCTCTAGGCATTAAATAAAGCAGGAGGATGTGTAATGGATCTCAGGAGAGCAGGTGCATCCCTAAGCACGTTCGTCAGAGTTGAAGTTTTTGATGGATGTGTTTCTGTCGGTTCTTCTAGATACACCGGACACCTGGTCCTGTGCCTGGGAGACAAATGTATTCAGCTAGAACTGTCTTGTTCATCATGTGTGGGACACAGGTTACCTCTCAGGGGATCTGAGAGCGGGACCTCAGGGAGGTACAGGTTTCTACTCTCCAGCTTCTCCTCTCCCCATGCATACCCTCTGGGCACTCTCCACATCTCTCTCCAGAGCAGTGTTTCTCGAATGTCCTAGCGCTGCAACCCTTTAACACAGTTACTCACGTTGTGGTGACGCCCAACCCTAACATTATTTTTGTGGCTATTTCATAAGTGTAATTTTGCGACTGTTAGGAATCGTAATGTAAATATCTGTGTTTTCCAATGGTCTGAGGCAACCCCTGGGAAAGGGTCATGGCCCACATATAGCTGCTCTAGTACAAGATGGCAATTTTATTCAGTCTCTCCAGCTTCTAGAAGAATTCCACTTTCCATTCCCCTCCAGGATGAGATTCAGTTAGGGCTTCCAGTTCTTGCTGTGTCTTGGTGCCTCGTAGCCTTTTCTTTGTGTGTACTTGTGAACATGTGCATGCATGTGCACACACACACACATGTGAGTGTGTGAGCGTGTGTGTGTGTGTGTGTGTGTGTGTGTGTGTATGTAGACCACACAGCAATCTCAATGTTGTTTCCAGGACTGCCACCTTTTTTTTTTTTTTTTTTTTTTTGAGGCAGGGTCTCTCAATGGTCAGAGCCTCATTGAGTAGTCTAGGCTGGCCAGTTAGAAAGCCTCAGAGCTTCTCCTGCTCTGCCTCCCAGGGCTGGGATTATAAACACATTCACTATGCTTGGTTTTTCCGCATGAATTCCGAGGATTGGATTCAGTTTGCTCATGCCCACAGGGCAGGCACTTTACTGCCTGTGATATCTGTCCCAATCCCCACCCCCAGCCTTCCTCTTGATTCCTGTTACCCTGGCAACACCATTATCTATCACCTTGTCGCTAACATTTCTGCATTCTCCCCTTTGAATGGGCTGCTTCCTGTTGTTAACCTTGACTGACACAAGTTCTGTTTATGTTTAAAAAAAAAAAAAAATCAAAGTCTTTCGATGAAAAAGTATGTTTTACTTTAACATGAACCAGGTGGGCATGTGTAAAGGACCTTGGCTCTACCATGCTCCCACATGCTCCTGAAGCATAGCAGAAGGCAGCTATGCACAGCATGCTCACCACAGTCAGGAGCCAGCCTCAGTCCAGCCCTACCATCTATCCTACAGAGTGGGAAAAGCATGGGAGCTGTGAAGCCATCATCCATTCTGTGTCTAGATACAGTGATAAAACAGATGGATAAGCCTCCTTCCATCCAGCATGGCAGGGGGGTACACTTGTAATCCCAGCACAAACCCAAGTTCAAGGGCAGCCTCGAGATGCACTGGCTTGTTTTTCGTTGTCAATTTGACATATAAACCACAGTCATTTTGGGAAGTGGAATCTCAACTGAAAAATAATCTCCAACAGATTGGTCTGTGGACACATCTTTAGGGCATTTTCTTGATGTGCTAGCCCCTCCCCGTCCCCCCAGTGTGGGTGGTGCCATCCCTGGACAGGTGCTCCTGGATGCTATTAAGGAGCAAGCCAGTGAGCAACATTCCTCCATGGCTTTTAATTCAGCTCCTGCCTCCAGATGCCTGCCCTGGCTTCCTTCAATGGGGGACTGTGGGCAATAAGCTGAAATGAACCCTTTTCCTTCCTACGTTGACTTCGGTTGGACTGTTGTGTCACAGCGACAAACTCCGGGCTGGAAAGCATCAGGCTAACCCCGTTACCCATCTGGTGAGATCCTGTCAAAAGTTCTATGGATACTCTTCTCACCCGGAACCATCTCCCACTTTTAGGAGTTTCCCCAGTTATCCTTCATTCCTCACTTTTCTGTAACCAATCTTAATAAAGCCTGCTTCCACTTTTCATAAAAAGAATCACTCTTTTCTCCCATCATAGAGACTAACTCATCTTTGGGAATAGATCTTGTGTCAACGCTGCAGGAAGACACTAAACACATCATTAGGAGGTGATAATTAGAGCAGGCACGTTGAATGTGCACTGCAGCCTTGAGGTCCGTGGAGGGATGCATTCTGGGAAATCTGCTGCGTGTGCTCTTGGTTCCGCTGATGTCTGCAACATTTGCAAACTGCCACGGCCTCTTCCGCTATCTTCTGGGTCTGCGGGTCACAAAGCAGCTGCAAAATTACCATCCCTGTCTATGGCACGTGTTCTAGGCAAGTAGTTTAAAAGGCAAGGGCCTGCTTTTTAATTAGGAGCCAGACATTTCCAAAATATGTGTAAGGTCAATGAACACTGCATCGGGCCCCTGCCCTCAGCGTTGAAGATGGTTGGCTACCCTGAAACGTTTCCTAGAGTGTGCATATGTGCCAGTAATCAGCCGTTTGGTAAATCAGGGTGGGTGGGGGATAGGCTGGGAACTACTCTAGGTATGATTTCCTGATCTGTGCATCTGTGTTTCTCCTGTAAAGCACAGACGTTCATAGAGATAGGGATAGGGGAAGGGTACAGGTGGGAGAAGTTTAGAGATAGAGATGGTGGGGTGCTGAGACGTTGAGACTCTTCATTCCTTGGAAATAAAATGTACACGTTCTCTTTTTGCTCCAACTGGCAGGGAATTGATGTATATGACCATCCATGTACTGCTCATAAATATTTGCATGAAATGGACTCAAATACCCAATTGTTCAATTCTTTTGAGATTCTGGGCTGACAGGTCAACCTCCGTTGCTATCAACAGCTGTCTGAAGTGTGGGTCCCTCATCCAGGGATCGTGATGAGACTCGCATATTAGTATAACTAAGGACCAAGTATCCCTATACAATTATTTTATTTTTAATCGGTGTGTCTGGATGTGGACAAACAGGCATGGGGTTGCCCGTAGAAACCATAAAAGGGTGTCAGATTCCCTGGACCTGGTTTTACAGAGGGTTCTGAGCCACCATTTAGGTACTCAGAATTAAACGGAGGTCACCTGTAAGGACAGCCAGTGTTCTTAACCGCTGGGCCATCTCTCCCGCCTGTTAATCATTTTGATCCAATTGATTTTACAATGATGTTTTTCATTTAGTGTGTGTGTGTGTGTGTGTGTGTGTGTGTGTGTGTGTGTGTGCACAACCCCGTGTGCATGTGGAGGTCAGAGGTCAGCCGCAGGAGTCATTCCTCAGGTGCTGTTCACTTCCCTTTTTTTTGAGACAGGGTCTCTCATCAGCCTGGAACTGACCGAGTAGGTTAGGATTGCTTGGCCAGTGAGCTCCCAACTCACCCCCGTCCCTGCCTGTTAAAGCTGGGACCGGCAAGAATGTGCTACAGTGTCTGGCTTTCTTTATGTGGCTTCTAGAGACCAAATTCAGGTCCCTGTGCAGAGCAAAAATCTTTCCAACCAAGCTAGTCCCCCAGCCTGTGCTACACAGTTCTGAAAATAAACTTCATGCCACCAGGGGTGAATCTCTCGTTTTGAGATTCACCTTGCCTCCTCTGTATACTCCAGGGTGGACATTTCCCATCCGCTTCACTAAAGCAGTGCCTCGTTCAGAAGTCACTTACAGTGGCTAAGCCTGCTGAGGCTGCAGCCCCTCCTGCAGGGTGAGACACTGAGCGTCAAGGGACAGAACTTTCCATGTCCTCTGGGTTTCACAGTGGTTCCCTGTGCCACACTGTGTGGCCCTTTGGCTTTCGGATGGACAGCAAACTCCGACCTAGTCTTGCTCTCTCATGATTTTGGGGTAGGAAATCGGGATATGCATCTTCAGAGGCTGATGGTTTTAAAGCCCTGTCAAGTTGTATCCCCTCCACTGTAATGTGAATTATTTTCTGTACCCCGAACAAAGGCAACCTCTGTCCCCCATTTATTACCTTCCGGAAGGGAGACGAGTCTTCTCTTTTTCGCACTCAATTAATTTAGCTTGGAACATTTATATTTTAATTCAAGCGGCAGTTTTCATAAATATTCATCAATCGCAAATAAGTCTACAGGGTCGGGAGGCCACGGGCCAGGAAGGAAGAACATGGATATTTTCTCTTCCTTGAGGCAAGCTCATATCCATGAATACATATACAGCTCTCTATCCTACTTTGAATTCAAAAAGCATTTTCTGAAGGCCAGTGGATATGAGGCTTCTACATGGGATGTGAGGTTGTAGGAATAATGAGATTGTGTCTCTGGGAGCATATATTTGTATATGTCTGCTTGTCTATATGATGAGAATCTCCACCTATATCCATAGTGGTATCTTTATGGCTAGACTCAGAACCTTAAGAAAGAGTCTGGGATCACGGACGATCTTCAGAAGTGAGATTCAGAAACGCAAGCTTAACAGTTCACTGAGGAGGAAGAAATTCGGTCTTGAATGGTTGCTTCAGATTTTACCCAACAGTTTCTGGTCCACCCATCCCAACTACCTGCTTTACAGGGTTTGGGCTTCCATCATCTGTCCCCATAAAACATATATATGTGTGTGTGTGTGTGTGTGTGTGTGTGT
>NC_034612.1:16653964-16667246 GCF_900095145.1 Mus pahari | reverse complement strand
GAGTTTCTCTGTGTAGCCCTGGCTGTCCTGGAACTCACTTTGTAGACCAGGCTGGCCTCGAACTCAGAAATTTGCCTGCCTCTGCCTCCCAAGTGCTGGGATTAAAGGCATGCGCCACCACTGCCCGGCAAGACTTTTATCTTGAGCTTGTTTATCTTGGGCCCATTTTATCAGTTAACCCAGTTTTATCAGTTAATCTATAGAACTTACCTTTTATGGAAGATGCCACTTGTACTTTACAAAGTATCTGGTGTCATCATGTTTTAAGCTTTGTTGTGTGCATGAGACTGAGTTTATTATCACCAGGGTTCCCCCCCCCCAAAAAAAATTGTATTGTGCCTAAATACGCCTAAAATAAACTATTGGAGGTCAGACTCTCCAGCTACTAGTTCTGTTGAAATGAAACTGCCTTCTTCTCTCCTGCGGATCATTACTCTGGTTGCAGAGATCTCCATATCCACCTCTCAATGGATGTATCAGTTATGCTGGCCAGATTTAGCTGTGCAGAGGTCAAATCACAGCCTCATTGAGCAGTCTAGAATGCCACGACATCAACTGTGGTCCAAGGGACAAGAGGATGAGAATTATCCTTGGACATAGTACTGGTGGAAAGGATGTTCGTTATATAGGGGGCATCTTCAAGGTTGGGGCTGCAAGTTTGTTGGCTAGGGCAGTTAGCGGTACTTGGTTGTGGCAGTGACCACCTCAGTTGAATCTACAGTTTGGTCTGAAGACGCCTATGTTCCCTCTGCTCAGTCCACTTGATACTATATGTTTCATCTTATGTTTTAGCCCTGCCAGAACTTTCTAGTAAAATCTACCCTAATGGAACCTGCTCTCCTTGATGACTTGTCTGCTCTCTGGCTGTGTCTCTCCATGGGGGGGCAGAAACTGAATGAAAGATGAGTTCTCACCTGGGCTTACACTGCCATGTCCCCCACTGTGCCTGCCATACCGCAAATTCTCTGTTAAATGTTGTTGTATTCTAAACAGGAGTTAACCATGTCTTCGAAATAAACGTAAGCCAAATTTGATGTCAAGACTTGGTTCAATCTTTCACCGGGGCTTGAACAAATTACCCACATTTCCTCAAAATGACATCTTTAACAAATGTGAATTTTTAAGAAAAGCATTCTCTCCGTGTCTGATACAAAAATTGCCTTTGGGGACCCACACATGCAAAGCACGTAGTCAAGGAGAAAATGAAGTCATGATAAGTTAGAGTTTTTCATCTGAATAATTGGATTTCTAAACACATGCATATTTTAAATGTCTCCTTGTATTAAATCATTCATGGAACTGTGTTGCTGTTAAATAAAATAGTATCTGGCAACAATCAGGAGACACCATAATGATTTTCTCTTTCACACTTGGTTAGGCAGAGAGTTTGTGGTATTAACAATGAAGATAAGTGATTCCCGTTGTTAAGAAGAAGGGTGTGAGCTCTGGGACAAGCTGTTCCTCAGAGTTACTGTGGTACTGACTCCCAGGGTGCAACAAAGGACAACGATCAGTCATATGCAGACCTAGACCCACTGTTTGCAGAGAACAGCATCTACCTCCTGATTTGATCAAGAGCCCTAAGGAGATGCTAGAGAGATGGCTCAGCAGGTAAAGGCCACTGAGCCCAATAGTCTGAATCTAATTCTCCAGTTCCACATAGTGGAAGGACAGATCTGACTCCCCAAAAACCTGAGTTGTTGTCCTCTGAACCCCCCCTCCCCCCCCACATACTAAATAAATAAAAATAAAAAAGAGGCCTACTAAGGAGTTTATAAAGCTTTTGAGCAGGCATAGTCTGTCAACATATTGCCCCTGGTTTATTTTCTCTGTCTATCATCTATCACCTATGTATGTATTAATCTATGTATCTACATATGTATGTACTATCTATCTATCTATCTATCTACCTATCTATCTATCTATCTGCCAATCTATGTATCTATCTACATATCTATCTATCTACCCATCATCTATCTATCTCCACCCACCCTTCCTCCCATGCCCTAGAGTATCATCCATAGTTAAGTATGGTTCTATCAAGCTGTGAACCTCCATGGATGTTTGTTAAGCTTGATTAATAGTCCCATTCTTGGAGGAATGTGGAGCAAAATAAGCATGTTCTCAGTTGAGAGTTCAGAAGTTACTTTTCTCATTGTCTTCACTAGATAGCCACCCATAACAAACTTTAGGGAAGAGAGATTTATATTGGCTCAAGATTTGATGGGAGATGGCCCATCAGGACAAAAAAAAAATTCATCATGGCAGGGAGGTCCCTGTCATTTGTGTGTGCAGAAGCTGCTCACATCTCAGCTGGCCAGGAAGCAGGGAGAAGACAGATTCCTCAAGCTCTTCCCCCACTGACCTGCCTTCTCCATCTGGGCTCCACCTTCCGAAGGTTCCACAGCCTCCCAAGAAACACTGCCATATGGAACGTTAGTCTGCAGGGGATATTCCACATTAAAATGTTAATAGACATGGGTCAGCTCTTAAGTTCTGATGACGTATCTTGGTGTATTCATGTGCCCAGTGTTCTTCATACCCATCTGCCACTCAGATGACTCATTCATTCTGTGTTGGCTTGTTAGACCATTGTCTGAAGTAGCTTAGGCACTTATAGTTTTTTTAAAAGAAAATAACAGAAATTTCAGAAGCTTATTTTGTGTCGATCTGGGGGGTTAGAAGTCTAAGATAGAGATGCCAACATGGTGGAGTCACGGTAAGAAGCATCCCCTTTGCCAAGAGCTGTTCACTTTTTAATCATGTGTTCCTACCCTTGGTGGGAATGTCAATTCTACCTTTGGTGGGAATGTAAATCACTGCGGTCAGTTTGGAGATTTCTTGACATTTCCATAACATTCATTTAAGTGTGTTTCATTTGGGTGACACACATGTCCTCAGTAGGGGTTGGTTCACTCATGCCACCATGTGGAAGGAAATTTGCTCAAGTCCCCTCCTGACCAGTGTAAAACTGGGGCTACTTAGTCCAAAGCGAAATTATTGAGCTTCTGATTCTCCTGAATTGGTACCCAGAGCCCCAGAGTGTTTCTTCCCCATGTTTCAGATGGTTAAAGACTCAAGCATCTTATATCCTATTGATCAACTCTCTGGTGTGTTAAACATTACCCCAAAGAAAATGCAAATGTCAGCTTAAGAGGGTTGGAAGTGAGATGAAGTGAACTATAATGGAAGACTCTGAATCACTTCAATTCTGAGACCGTTTCTCTGTAACAATCACGGGGCTATCATTTGTGTGTGACGTTGAAGTTATCTTTAAAAGAGTGTTTTATTATTCAGCAATCACCGTCTGACGCTCGCCGATGTCTTGGGTTCCTGGTGGCAATATACATGTTACATGATGACACATTTTGCTGACAAAAGCCATGTCGGGAAAGTGGCATGATCTCCAATTGTGTGCGGCAACAAAGCTAAATTATATTGATCTAACGTTAACGAAACATTTGGAGGGCTCCTGGTGGATGCTAGAAGCTGACCTTATTCAGGTCATTTCAGACAACACAAGTTTGTTCATGACGCCCTGACTCAATCCAAATAGAGATAGTACAAAAATTCTTATCAATAACTCATTTGGTGGATGGTTAATTGTAAATGAAATCTTTTTGCCGGAGTAAGAGATGATGAACTATAGAACAGTCTCTCTCCATCTTGTAGATATGAAGGGAGACTCATAAGCTTCCCAAGTAGGAATTAAATTAAATTTGAGTTGTACCCTTACAGAAATATAATAGATGTGACTAATTTAATTTTATCATTAAGAACATTCAGCACACCACATTTAAATATCAAATGATGAATAGTTTAATGTTTTATTTTCACTCTCTATTATGATAAATTATGGAAGAAGAGAATAGCAGTTAAAAACTGATAAAAAAAGAATAAGAGGGTGAAAATCTTTTTAATGGACATCTCTAGGGTCAGAGAATCTGGTGTGGTTCAGCTTTTCCTTGAGAACCTGGGGGGGGGCAGTATTTTTCATTGCAAAACAATATATAGAAGCTGGCAGATCTAGGGTTCTTGGTTGTTTTTTTTTGTTGTTTAATTCCATGTGTCAAGTAGAACCAGAAAAGAGGACTGAAGAATCAGGAAGGTGAGCTCAGAGACACTACACAGCTTTAGAAGGAGAGGGGAAGTCGGGATGCTTAACGTGGGGACTTGTGAACATGTGAAGAAAAATAGCTCCACTCTCCTGCTTGGGGTTAACATTGCCTACTCACTCTTGGGCTGGAGAAGAAAACAGCCACAACTGTGCCAGATAACACTCGAGGAAGAATGAAGAAAAGAAAGAGGTAATGTCCCTGTCTACGTGCAGCTTCCTCAGGGGAAGGGGGGATGCAATGACAAGGGACAGGGAATAGAGGGCCAGGATAGGGTGGGGGACAAGGGGAAGGACAGGAAATGGGAGGAGGCTGGAGGGAGCAGGGTAAGAAAGGCAAGGAACAAATGAAGTCACTGAAAAAACTGTCTGACTGAGAAGAGCTCAGATGTTCACACTGTTGAGATGGAGGGCCGATTGCTGCATTTCCAAGTTGCTCTTGCTGGCTGTTTGATTCCAGACCAAGTTGTCTCCTTTTGACGTTTTAAATTTGTGCTTTTGACTTTGTTCTTGAATCTGCCAAATAAATATGACTGGTAAGAGACTGAGGAAGAAAAAAAAAAAAGGAGGAGGGGGAGGAAGAAGAGGAAGTGGAGGAAGAGGAGGAAAAGGAGAAAGGAAGAAGAGAAGGAGGAGGAGGAGGAGGAGGAAGAGGAGAAGGAGGAGACAGTAGAGGAAAAGGAGAAGGGAAAAGAAAAGAAGAAGGAAAAAGAGAAAAAGAAAGAAATAAAGAGAGAGAAAGAGATAAAGAAAGACGAAAGAAGGGTTGGAGAGATTGCTCAGTGGTTAAAAGCACTGACTGCTCTTCTGAAGGTCTGGAGTTCAAATCCCAGCAACCACATGGTGCCTCACAACCATCTGTAACAAGATCTGACTCCCTCTCCTGGAGTGTCTGAAGACAGCTACAGTGTACTTATATATAATAAATAAATCTTTTTTTTAAAAAAAAAAGGAAGAAAGAAGAAAAGCAAACATGAGGCTGGATACAAGCAGACCTTTTCTCTTGGGCATGACCACAGGGGGAGGCTGATCACTTTAGTGAGAAACTGAACTGAGTCTGAGTTGTGCTGTTGCCATGGTTACCTTCTGTAAGCCACAGCATCATCCCTCAGAGGTGTCTAATGCTGATGGCATCCCAAGGAGGTCCTCAGCCTTTGTGACCCAGCTCGGGCTTTGCTGTGGTTTGCTACTTAAAGTTTGATGAGCTGTTAGAGGTGGGAGCATATGTGTGTGTGCTTGGGCAGAACACGTTGAGCACTCTGTATTGTTCTGGTTCAGTCTTTATATTCATGGCTCTGAGGAGCCAGCTCATGGATATATTTTTTTGCATCTAGAATCCATGTCTGGGTTTCATCTGTGAGCTTTGAGGAGAGATTTGTCATCCTTCCTTCGTAGGCGTAACTTTTGCAGCAGGACTACAGCCAGATGATGACAGCAACCATGAGCAGCCTGAATCCATTAAAATCATCTTAATTTCTTTTTGAGCAGATAAGCGGTATTTTCCCTGGAATTCTCTGCCTTTCTTTTCCAAGATGAATGTTGTCTCAGTCATACAGAAACAATTTTCCCTGACTAGGAGCTAGATGGAACCAAGACCTCAAACCTTCCCTATAGCATTGGCAGCAAGTCCTCCTCTATGCCCCAAAGAGGCTTTGTCCAGTTTTCATTCTCACCCTCCATCTTTTTCATGGGTATGACATAGCAGGTTCATAGAAAAACCTTTATTGATGCACACCAATTGTCCTTATTACAGTTAAAGGTTCTGTAACCTAATAGTTGTCTTCTTCCAACCCTTAGCAATTGGTTTAGTTTTATGAGTGTTTTCTCTACATGTATTTCTGTGTATCATGTGTGTATGTGGCTTGTGTCGAGGCTAGAAAAAGGTATTGGAACCCCTGGAGTTGGAGTTACAGATGGTTGTGAGCTAAACCCAGGTCCTCTGGAAAAGCAGCCAACGCTCTTTCCTGCTCAGCCATCTCTCCAACTCCATTAAAAAAAAAAAGTACTTAGATATATTTTTTAAAAAATGGATTTGGAGTGGGACACTTGTCCCACAGCATACATATGGAGGTCAGGTGACAACTTGGTTCTCTCCTTCCATCATGCGGATTCTAGGCATCAGACTTAGGTTCACAGACTTGTGTGGCAAGCACCTTTATCTGCCGGGTAATTACACAGCTTTTCACAGTCACTCTAAGACCTTCGGACGAGCCTGTCTTTAAGAAAGCTATAATCAGTCAATCTCACAGATTTTCAGACCCTCCAAAGCTCAGGAATATGAAGTCATTTAAAATAAACTTTCTGTATTCTATTGACTCCCAAGTCAGGCACAGATGTCTGCTGGGTGGGTGGACTGTGTGTGCATTGCAGACTTGAATCAAAGCTTAAGCAATGGGTTTGGACTGCAACATTTCCTTCTCTAAAAGAAATTACCGTACTGCACCCGTAAAATTCTTTCTCCTGGAGACAGAATAAGCAGGTGGCTGCAATTTGTATCAATTAAATGGTGACCTCATTTCTGTAATTTACATTTTTTTCCATAATGGTAGCTTTTTAACAAAACTGCCGATAGATACCATTTTTATGACTTTTTTTTCTGTGTCTATCGTCTTTTCTGTACTAATTTGTAAAGTTTTAGTAAGAAACGCAAGCATCATCTGCTGGACTTTAAAGAACAAAGAACATCTCATTTTACTTGGAAAAAAAAGTTACAGCCAAGTGGAGTCACATGGAGCTTATGAAGATGGACGCTCTGACTCTGTAATTCGATCTTGTACAATTTCTGTCTGTCAGGTCCTGAGTTATCTTTACAGCTAAAGTCTTTCCTGAAGTAAATGAAATTTGGACGTTTTCAGCTGAGGAAAGAGCAGTTGGGCGGGAACTACCGCAAGAGGCTGATGCAAAAATGAGAAGTTTATTCACAAATAATGGTGAGAATGTATGTGCATGTGTGTACCTGTGTACATGTGTATGTACATGTCAGTGTGGACATATGTTTGTGTGTGTGTACCTGTGTATATGTGTGTGCACATGTGAGTGCACATATATGTTCATGTGTGTATACCTGTGTATATGTGTATATGTGTGTAGACACGAGTTTGTACATATGTTCATGTGTGTGTACCTGTGTATACATGTGTATGTGTGTAGACATGAGTTTGTACAAATGTTCACAGTCATTTGTACATGTGTACATATGACTGTGCACATATGTTCATATATGTATATATATACATGTGTATGTGTGTATATGTGAGTGTACACATATGTTCATGTGTGTACCTATATATATATGTGTGTGTGTGTGTGTACATGCGAGCGTATACATATGTTCATGTATGTGTACCTGTGTGTTAATGTGTGTACATGTGTATGTATGTGTACATGAATGTGCACATATGTTCATTTGTGTGTACTTATATACATGTGTATACATGAATGTGCACATGTGTTCATGCGTGTATACCTCTGTATGCATGTACATATGTGAGTGGGCACATTTGTTCATTTGTGTACCTGTGTGTTCATGTGTATACATGTATGTATGTATGTGTGGACATGAGTGTGCACATATATTCATGTGTGTGTACTTGTGTACATGTGTACACATGAGTCTGTACATGTTCATGTGTATATACCTCTGTATGTATGTACATGTGTGTGTGTCTGTATGTATGTACATGTGTGAGTGTGCACATATGTTCACATGTGTGTGAACATGTATGTCTATATATGTCAAAGCCAGAACACAGTCTCAGGTATTATTTCTTGGGTGCTGGTCCCTGCATGACACCATGACTGGGTTGTTTGCTTTAGCATGGACACTTGGAACTAAATTCAAGTCATTTTCCTTGCAAGGCAAGCTATCTCTAAATCCTAAAAAACATTTTTTTAAATATTTCATCTATTCAATTTATTTTATGTCTGAGTATTTTGCCTTCATGTATGTCTTTCTGGTGCATGCATGCAGAGGCCAGAAGAGAGCATTGGCTGCCCTGGAATTGGAATTATGGATAGCTGTGAGCCACCACGTGGTTTCTGAGGATCAAACTCAGGTCCTCTGGAAGAGGAGCTAGTATTCTTAGCCAAGGAGCCATCTCTCTTGCCCCTCCCCACCAATAATTTACTTTTAAGAGACTAATTTCAGAACAACTTTAGGTTCACAGAAAAACTGAGAAAGTGCAGATATTTCACGTAAAAGCTACTAATTCACAGACATCAGAGGTGTCAAAAAGAGGAAAGATATAGCAAGCTTTCCATCTTATTGATACATCACACCAGAGGATGTTTCCTGAGAATTAATGAACACTGTTCCCACCACCCAACGTGTACAGTGGAATTTGCCTCTGGAGTTACATCTTCCATAAGTGTCTTCAGATTTCTAATGGCATATGTCCACCTACACTGTGTCAAGCAGAGGAGATTTAGTGCCCTGAACATCTCTTGTTGTACTTGCTTATTCTCCACTAAGCCCAAAACTTCTAACAACCAGCCACCTTCTTATGTCTTTTCTCATTTTCATTCTCTGGAACATCATTCATAAAAATCACACACTAGCTAACCTTTTCAGGTGGTTCCTTCTCTGTAATAGTCAAATGTCTAGGGTTCTTCCAAATGCCGTCTAAGGTTTGATATCTCGTTTCTTTGCAACATTAATATTCAAGCACAGTGATAGAACCCTATTTATTTATGCAGTCATTCCCTGGAGGTCTTGTTTTCTGCTAATTATGGTCAACTTTAAATGAAGTTAACCAGAGTGTTCAGATGCAGGCTTTTTTTTTTTTTTTGAACATGTAAGATTACCAGCTCCTTTAAGAAAATACCAGACAGCAAGGCTGCTTAATCACATAGCAAGATGGCATTTATGATCAAGCTATTCTTCGAATTGGTTGTATCACTTTACACACACACACACACACACACACACATTCTGCTTCTCTACATTTGTTCTTATCCTTTTCCTCCTTCTTTGTAGCTATGTGAGCATATTTATCGTTACAAGAAATGGTTTTAAATTTTTTGCTAGATTCATCAAATGAGTCAACGAATGGTTTTATCAGTGCCCCTGTAGCTGTCATTCACATATCTCCTTTAGACATGTAGCCCTTCATTTCATACTGAGAATTTTTATGTGGATTTTTAAATAGTCATTTCTGTTTATTAAGTTTGCCATTTGGCAGTTTTATAGAATGCATACGATCTATTCTGATTACGTCCCATTCCTTACTCTTTATCTCCCTCCCATCCCTATCAACTCCCTAATCACTTTGGCTTTTAATTGTACACACACACACATATGTAAATATATACATATATTTACACTATAAATATATAACCTTATACACTTGTTTATTTATAATAATGAGTATATATGTAGGATACACACACACACACACACACACAACACACACACACACACTTAGTAAATACACATAAGCGGATTTCATGGATTTCTTTGGAAATTCTGAGACATACTCTTACCCATAGCACAATTATTTTCCAGAGTCTACATTGTAAGCTGTCAGACAAAAGCCTCAGTTTTCTGTCCCTGGCAGTATTTTGGGGATGAGAGGACTGGGAAGGAGGCAGACAAGGAGGGAATTTCATATGGAAGGACATCCTTACTAGCGGTGGCATTAGAACACAGTACCAATGACCATGTGCAGTGACTCTGCCTCAGCAGGAAGGGCTCTCAGAGGATGTCTGGCACCATCTGTGCTATAGCAGAGACCTGGGGTTGGGCTGCAGTGGGCATCTCCTTACTCACATCATTAAGCCCGTGTGAGTGGCTCAGGATTCGTCATAGGTATGTAGGCAGAAGGCAACAGTGCAGATTTCTCAGGGGCTGCTTTTTTTCTCAATCTGTCCTTGTCTATCCAAGCAAGGAATGCAGCCTAGAATCTGCACAAGCCTTTCTTCTAGCATCTCAGAGATTTTTATTAATGATACAGCATTTCTTGCATGGCCGTGGGAGTCTAATGTATTAGAGATTATTAACCAGGAAGGCAGGTTAATCAATCACAAACATTTGCTTTTCACAGGCTGCTCCGCATGTAAAAGATTTGGCAGTGAAGAAGCAAGAGGAAATCTTGTCCCTGTGGTCCGTTAATTCTGGAGCCAGGCCAGATCTAAACTGTTGTCTCTGAGCATGACTTCAACCCTGTGCTTAAAAACATGTCAATGTCAGTAAAGCTTCCCATGAGAGTTCTGGGTTTTGTTTTGTTTTGTTTTGTTTTGTTTTGTTTTGTTTTGTTTTGTTTTGTTTGTACTGGGAATCAAACACAAGGCCTTGATTATCTTAGCCAGTCTCTATACTACTGAGCTACAATCAGAACCCTGCCCTTAAAAATTGTTTTACTGTGAGAAAAATTGCTTACCTAAAGGAGACTGGGAACACACTGGCCACGAACAACAATAATCGCATCAACCTCGTGTATGTTTTAAAGGGCACATATTCAAGACTGTCGATCTACATATTGATTCCATGATTTCAAAATATGATCATTTCATAAAACTGAAAGCTATGGAGTTCATTACTGACTGATGGGTGAGGCTAGCCTGTGTTAATAGATTAACCTGCTGCTCAGGAGGTTTCTATTGCTATGATGAAACACCATGGCCAAAAGCAAACTGGGGAGGAAAGAATTTATTTGGGTTGCATGTCCACTTCACTGAGGGAAGTCAGGGCAGAAACCCATAGACAAGAACTGAAGCAGAGGCCACAGAACATTACTTACTGGCTTGTTCCTCATGGCTTGCTCAACTTGCCTTCTTATACCGTCCAGGATTGCCAGCCCAGAGATGGCACAGCCCACATTAGTTTGTATCTTCTTATATTCACCAATAATTAAAGGATATGCCCTCCCCCACCCAGACTAGCTCAGGTCAATCTGATGGAGGCATTTCTCAATTGAAGTTCCTTTTTCCTAGATGAGCCTAGCCTGTGTCAAATCAATAAAAACCAATGACAGCACACTATTTTTGTATCTATGTGTCTATGAATGTATGTACATATTGTCTGTCTAATATTTGTCTGCCAATCCATCTACCTTCTTACTTAACTATCTATCTATCTATCTATCTATCTATCTATCTATCTATCTATCTATCATCTGTCAATCATCCACCACACATCTCATTTTCTCTAGCCACTTGTATGATGTCAGCCACCTAAGTTGCTCCCAAATCTTGGTGTTTGTGAATGATGCTACAGTAAACCTGGGTAGTCAGAAGACACCTCAAGACCCTTATTGAATAATTTGGAGGGATATAAACACCCAGAAGTGTGGTTGCCAGATCATAAAGAAGTCTTAACAGTAGATGTCACCAGACACTAGAGTTGAAATGTTTAATGGCATCCATTTTTAAGAGGTGAACTAGAACACTCCTACTAAACACTGGTTGGTCATTTTCAGGTAATGCTATCTGCACAGCACATTATTTACTCATATTTGTGAGTTGTGTTTCAGGGGTAACCAACTGGGATGTTATACTTTGCAACTTGGTTTTAATCTAAATAGTACACACACACACACATGCACGCGCGCGCATGCGTCACTTCTTATTTTGTTTTTCCTTGGAGCGACACACAGCCTCACAAAAAAAAACCTACTTATCTAAAAGCTAGCATGTGGCTTCTGGCAAGAACAGTGACTGCTTCTGTGCTTCGTCTTAAAAAATGTGCTCCTATATGAGGCCAGATAGACAACGCAGTTTCCCTGTTTATCACTGTCTGAAACATTTTCCGTTTAAAAGGTGCTTTATTTCCATCCCCATTGTCTTCGAAATTGCCACTAAATCCACATGATGCTTTCCACAATTTAAAGAAATAACCGATGTTAACTTAGAGAACAAATTAGACTTTATATTAGCAATCAACATTTCCAAAGGTATATGCATCATAGAAGAGAGCCATTGCAGTCACACAGCACAGTGGCTGCTAACCACTAACACTTCTGCCTCTCTTACAATATAACATTTCATGTGGGGCTCTGACCCCCACAGAAGAGGAGGAAGGGAAGTTGTGGGAGCCATATGGGTTGAAGATACTGGGAGAGCAAAGCCTGTGGAATCTACTAAGCAGGGTTCATGGGGTCTCATGGAGGGTGGTTTCATAATAGGAAGTCATAGAACCTGCATAGGTCTGCGCTAAATTCTCTGCATATGTTATGGTTGATGGCTATTGTTTTGGGGGGAAAACTTCAGGTTGGAGAAGGAGTGTCTCTGACTTTTCTTGCCTGCTTTTAGGACCCTTTCCTCCTACTGGGTTGCTTCACCCAGTCTTGATGTGATGGTTGTGCCTGGTCTCAATGATATGAGTTTATGCTGTGTTCATTTGGTACCCACAGAAGGCCTCCTTTTTGAATGCAGGGAGAGAATGGGAGAGTGGAATGGATCTAGGGACAGGGGAGGTGGGGAAGAACGTGGAGGAGTGGGGGGAGGGGAAGCTAAGATTGGGATGGGTTATATGAGAGAAGAGTAAATAATTTTTTTAAAAAAAAAGAACCAACCAGCAGGGCATATGCTTAGTGTGTTTCTGAGTTTAATGTGTAAATTCCAGAGGCCTCTCTCACTGTTGGCTGAGCTGTTTTCAGCTGCTTACTTAATAACTAGGCTCTCTGATTAATTTTTTAAAACCTTGTATTATTTATGTTTATGTACATAGGTCTGCTTGTCTGTATGTGTACCACATGCAGACAGTGCCTGAGAAGGTCAGAAGGAGGCACTGGATCCACATGAGCTGGGGTTGCAATTGGTTGTGAGCTGCCATGAAGGACCTGGGAATTGAACCCAGGTCTTCTGCTAGAGCAGTGCCCTTATCCACTGAGCCATCTTTCCAGCCTCCAATTCTTTATCCAACAGAATAAATCATAGCAGTATCCACATTAAAAGCATGAGGAAGTGGTAAATGGTAAAAAATAATTCTTGAATGACTATAATAGGCTAACCAGTTCCTGAATATTTAGAGGTCTTTTGAAAAACAATTTGGAGACATGTATCTTAGCATGATCCCTCCATAAACTCTACCAGGGATCAGACATTAGAACAATGCTGGTAAGGTCATAGATTAGAGCAGTGCAGATGAGGTCATAGATTAGAGCAATGCAGATGAGGTCATAGATTAGAGTAGTGCTGATGAGGTCATAGATTTTAGAGTAGTGCTGATGA
>NC_034612.1:16642625-16653864 GCF_900095145.1 Mus pahari | reverse complement strand
GTCATAGATTAGAGTAGTGCTGATGAGGTCATAGATTAGAGAGCAGTGCAGATGAGGTCATAGATTAGAGCAGTACAGATGAGGTCATAGTTTAGAGCAGTGCAGATTAGATCATAGATTTTAGAGTAGTGCTGATGAGGTCATAGATTAGAGCAGTGCTGATGAGGTCATAGATTAAAGCAGTGGTGATTAAGTTTATAGATCAAACCAGTGGTGATGAAGTCATAGATTAGAACAGTGCCTTTGAGATCATAGAGTCCCCATAACTACAAGACAAAAACCTATGTTGTACGATTTGTTTTAGTAAAATTCCATTCATCCTGAGAAACCATTGATAGATGATACTATAATGTGTTTAAGCTATAAACTACTATCTGTGCAGCCTTGAAAATGAACCATTTACATAGTGACCATACAGACGGTACAGTTTATTATATGTTTTAGCCCAGCCCTCTTGTATAAAGATTCCCCAGATCTCATTCTTTCTCACTCTGTGTGTATCTGATTTCTAACCAGGCTTCTTTTACAAAATGATAGTTTGGAAACTTTGTATCAGAGTTAGATGTGATTATGGAACTCAGTGGTGGATAATGAGATGGGAAAATATAACTCATGTTTCTTCTAAGACCTGGATTTGATTGGAAGTAAAAAGTCCTCCTTCCACCATTCTGCCCACTGTCTGTATCTTTCTGAGTAATTCACCATTTTGAACCATGTCAATAGTGACAATACCCAATGGGTGTATGTATAACAAGTCATAAATAGCCTGAACCTCTGGGAACTGAGCAAAGGACAACCCCCACCTTAGACTGGCTGGATACTCTGTGAGGGAATAAATTCTACCTCAAATAAATAATGCATCGAGTATCTTGCTTTACAGTGGGGAGTTGAGGGGCGAGATGTGAGATACAGCCTCTCTGCTCTGGTGGAGTTTAGTGTGCAGGAGTACCTAGGTCAGGTTCTCTATTGCTGTGGTAAGTCACCGAAAGTTGGGAAAGAAATGGGTTGATTTGGCTTACGTGTGTTACATGTCAACATCAAAGAAAATTAGAGCAAGAACTCAAAGCAGGAACCTTCAGGAAGGAATTGAAGCAGAGACCATGGAGAAATGATACTTTACTGGTTAGCTCCTCATAGTTCCCTTACACCATCCAGGACCACCTGCCTAGGATTGACACTGCCCTTTGGGGATAGTTACCATAATTCTTCATTTATAGTTATGACTGACACCACTGACCAACAGAGTACAGTATCAAACTCAGGACCATTTTCCTGCTTAGCTCCCGGCTCTGCAAAAAAATGTTTGATACTCTAATCCATTCTGATGGACTAATCAATTCTAATAGAAGCTTTACAAAGCCCTGTGTTGAGACTGTTTTGTAGGCCATATATGTTTCCAGACTGGTAGCAAAAGAAGGGTGCTGGGATTGATTGGACCATGGTTGTTATGGATGGCTGTGTGTCTCTGCTGCAGAATCACCTCTCCTTAGACACAGGAATCATTAAATGCTTTCCGGGGTGAAAATCTGAAAGACTCATAGAGTAATTTTCATTTTCTTAAGTGCCCTCCAATCCTCATGGTTTCATTAATGCTTAATGTTTCTGGACTCTCAACCCAGTAAGGCCTTATTATCAATAGATATAGCAGGCAGTCGTCATAAATGCCTGTAATTTAAAACTAGAAAATTGAAATTATAATGGCAGAATTCCTAGGTTGCTGATGGTAAAACCTAAAATTTCAATTTCCCATAAGGATTCTAGACATGGTACCTTGAGAATTTTCTACGTGGGAATGGTTGGCTCAAGTTTCTATAGTGCATAGATACAAAATAACGTGTGTGTGGACACCCATTCATGAGAGGAGAGAGGGGGAGGCAGAGAGGGAGAGAGGGGAGGGGAAGGGCCTGGGTGATGCTATAGTAGGTGTGTACCAAGATACTGAGGCCTGCTTGTGGACGTTGTACATCGTGGTGCGCACTAGGCTCCGCACCACGATGTACAACGTCCACAAGCAGGAGGGGGGAGAGGGGAGAGGGGAGAGGGGAGAGGGGAGATATTAATCCTAGGAACAAAGTCCACTGATCTAAACAATCCAACATAGAGAGAGAACTCTTGATGCTATAACTCTAGAAAATATCTTGCAAGCATCCCATTCTGCTAACTCATGTTTGTTTATGATAGTAAAAGCACACACGCTCTGTTAAAGCACCATGATTTAACACGGAGAATCAATGCAATTACCAGACTATGAGGATCATGGGTTGCCAACTATCTGTTTCAGCTCTGGCTGGGGTACAATATGTCTTAAGATGTGACAGGCACATTATACAAGAACCATGTCTTTGCAGCCTGAATATTTCAATCACATTCATGTCTAAGTTAACTTGTCTCAAAATAAATGCATGTTAACTTTAGGTTACATAATCCTGTAAAATCATTAATTCCATTCAACAGTTATTTATGTGGTTCAGTATTTCTTTCTGTGGACTTAGGTAAACTATACAATATTCAGTCTCGCACAAGGACGCATGTTCAGTCTCCACCCTGTTTCTTGTTCTCAAAAAACAAACCAAGCATATTGTTACAGCAGATTTGTCCCCCCACCCCCCGCTTTCAGTTGTTGTTAACGAACTACGAAGCACTAAAATATGATGACATGGGTGTAAGACTGATTTTCTTTAAATTCTTGGATCTTAAGATTTCTATTTTATAATTTTAACCCTATTTCTTATTTGTCCATCAGAAACAGTGCTAGATGATGAAAATTCAGAAGGCACTTTTAGAAATTATGTCAGACTTTGGGGCCACAAAAAGAAATGCTGTTGGAGGAGAACAAGATTCCATATTAAACAAAATTAAGGAATATATCTATATATCTTTATCTACAGCTACATCTACATCTATATATGCAGATGATCCCTGGATCTGAAATTATAGGTGTTGTGAGTCACCTGCTGGGAGCCAAACTTGGATCCTTTGGAAGAGCAACCAGTGCCCTTAACAACTGACGCATCTCTCCAGTGCCCTTCCTTCATATAAAAGTTTATTTATATTGGTGTTTAGCTATGAAGCAGGATAATATTGCTGTGGTTCAGGGCCTAGAATTTCATTTGCAGCTGTTTCCCCAGCAACAGACTTGAGTGACACCTTGGGAGACTACCCCGAATTCTTTCTCTGACTTCCTCCAAGGGAAGAATATTAACCCTGATATCCTCTCATTCCATCTGACATGAAGCCAGTAATGAAGCCTAGGAAATGAGTCTGAGAGTCTGTGTGTGATGCAAGGTGGGAGACAAATGATTAAGCTGAGAGAACATGCAATTGAGGGGGGGGATTGTTTGTGAAAACAGAACATCCCAGGAAGAGCTGGGAACAGATAGTCCTGCCAAGAGTTCCAACTTATAGGAAATAACAGGCACCGACAGGAAATGACATGGGGTGGTACCAGTGACCACAGCAGAGGAAAACAGCCATGGCTGAATGCTAGATCAAAAACACAATGACTAATGATGATGTGTTAGTAACAGCGGTAAGGAATAAGCAAGTCACTTACCTTGGGAAGGCCATGACTCACCGACAGTGGCCACCCCTTGGCAGCCAGATTTAAGAGATATTATTAATATATTACATGTTTCCTCCCCCAACCATCCTCTCCACCCCTCAGACAGTATTTTCTTTCTTGAAACTCTTAAACAAAGATTATTTTTTATTTCATGTGCATGGGTGTTTTGTCCGTGTGTATATCTATGCACCACATACATGTAGTACCCACATAGGCCAGAAGATAGAGGATTTAAGAGCAGGTAGTAAGCTACCATGTTGGTGCTGGAACTTGAATCCCGGTCCTTTGCAAGAGCAGCCAGTGCCACTGGAGCCATCTCTCTACCTCCCAACACCAACAGCACTTTCTGAAGATTCCAAAGATCTAATTGCAGGTGAGACCTCTCCTGTGTCTGCCTCTAGTGGTTGGTGACTGGAGAAAACCTGGATCCTCTGCTTAAAGAATAATGAGACAGGAGCACCCAGTATAACCCTCCTAGCATGGCTGAACTGCACAAGTCCATGTCCAAAGGACACCTCACTCAATATCTAAGCTTGAACCCATCCTCCCTTCCCTTTGGATGTGCTCAGAGTTTCCTTTAGCAAGTTTACTTTTCCACTCGATTCTCTCTCACAGCTTCATGGGGGGAAGAAGCAAACAGCAGAAACATTCTGACCCTCAGCATCACCTTCAGGAGTAGGTGCATCCTACACACATACAGCATAAGTAGAGTTAAAGCTTATGCATCTTTCAGTTCCCAACTGTATTTCTCACAGGGGAGCTGCCTCCCTGAATTTGATATCTGTCATTTTCCAAAGCTCTTTTCCCTTTTGCAGTTTGGATGCTCCTGGTCATGAGAGCTTCAACCTCCACCTGCAGTTTTCATTAGAAATACCCACAGATGAAAAGCCGCAATTATAGACTTACAATGACCAGATTTAAGGGATATTAATATTTCATAAGGAGACTTAATCTTTTTCATTACATTTTACATTAGTTGTTCTAATAAATCTATTCCTACCAGCAGTACTGTTGGATTTAATAGACTTTATAAATAATTGGTCAATATCAAATGTGCCATAAATTGACTCAAACTTTGGAAACAGGCCCAGGAGTTACTTTTTTTGTGTTGCAATATTGTAAACGGTCCATAATTCACAATTAATGCAGGCAGAAATTGTGACAGGCAGTCAGTTGCATTAAATGACAAATTCCGCGTGGGTATAAAACAAGTTTAATTCCTTGTAATTATAGATGCTGAGATTGCTACCTTGACTCAGTTTTACCCCAGTGCCAGGATCAGTGCTGAGTACTTTTAAGCAAAGTATCCGGCAGATGGGAAAAAGCCAAGGACAGAACAAAAGAATGCACACTAAAACTGCAGAAACAGGTGTGTGAATGCTTACTCTCAATTTGAAAGCAGCACTAGGTCTTAGTGTGAATTTTGTGACTCTTAGTGGTGCATCCCTTAGCTCAAAAAGATGCTTTGTGGAGGTCATAAGCCTCAAGAATTCACTAGTATTATTTTGCTAAAAGGACATAATATCAAGCCACCTCTTCAATAAGTATTTTTATACCCATCGATTAGTGCATCTTTCACCCCTCACGAGACAAACTTCATCCTACAGTGCATGGTGGTTCAACACAGAGACTTGCAGCTGGCCAAAGTTCAGAGAATATGTGAATGTGGAGTGCTCAGCTCTAACTGGACATCTCTATAGATTCTTTCTTCCCTCCAAAGTATGGGCAACATTGAGGAAGAGGGGGTGAAAAGATGGAAACCACCAGAGTTCGCCAGAGGTCAACGAGGACTGCAGTGAAACTGTCCTTTGGGCAATGCAGCATCATTGCACTCCTGAACCCAGAGCAGCTGTGCTTGCTCCCACACAAGCCCCACCTCCATCCGAGGAGCAATATTGGCAGGTGTTGGCTGCTGAGGAAAGGGGGGAGAGTCAGTTTTCTTCAGTGGTTGGTTCCTAGTAGGTTGCCCACGCTCCAGTGGTGGCCTTCCACCCATGCACATATGGGCAGTGCCAACTGGACTAAATAAAAGAAGAAATGAAGTTTGGAGGAAGGGGGATGTGTTGGGGAGGAGCTAGGGAGGATCAGGATGGGGAAAGTAGTGGATGGATCTGATCTAAATACATGGGATTCATGTGTGAAGTTACTAAAAAAAAAATTAAAATTAAAGGTATGGTCAACATCCTTGTAGGGAGGCAGAAACTATGTGATTTGTTTAATAAGTTATTACAAAGTGTGACACCTACATACATGGGGTATTTGAATCCCAGTCCTCTCAATGTGAAGGATTATTTGAGCCTTTGTTCAATGCTATGAGCAATGCTCAGAATTCTTTGAACTCAAAGGCAGGGCACATGTGACATTCATAAGGGAGAGCTGAGCTTCCTCACTGGTATATAAATGTATCTTAAAATGAAAGTATTTATTTGTCTTTCTTATTGACTGGAAGAAACATATTTATTTAAGCCTCAGCGAATGCTACACTGCTTTCTTTGGGGGAAAAATTGACATTAAAATCAATATTCCTCTTTACAACCCAGAATGCTGACAGTTGGAGTATTATGTTTTAAGGAATGCTGCTATTTAGTCATTGAGACTGCAGAGAAAATAAAAAACCAATTCACATGCAAAGGAATCAAATAACAACCATCTTTTATAATACTTTTTGTGATCAGAAACAATTGACTATTCTGCTCAATTAATTCCTTAGACTCCAGGAATCATCTCATCTCTACGAACCTAAAAGCCATCCCACAACTCAATAGTCAATGTCTAAAATCATTTGTTTTAAACAGAGCTAAATGCTTACCAACAAAGAATGCACCGTCAATATTTCAAATATTTATTTGGAAGGAGAAAAATCTCACCTCAGGAGGGACCAATCTCTCTTTAGTCAATGGGGAACTAACTCATGAGATTATTGATATATTTGTAAGAGATCCTGAATATTTCAGTGGAGTGGGTACAACACAGATCTGGTCTGAGACCCTAAGCTGTGCTCGTGGGCATGTGCCTGGTGGGTGCTTTTGAATTTGGGCTCCATGAGAACATGCAGAGGAGGCTTAATTTGTCACATTGTCTGTGACAAGAGGTATCCGCGATGCTGGGCCACAGCTTTGGACAGTGTGACTCTTTAGCCTTGCAGACTGATTTTCAGACTAAGACTTTAATGTTCTGGGCTCCTGACACCTGGGTGGACTGAGAGGCTCTGTCCATCCCACAACACAATCCACAATGGGAACTTGACCTTTTTCTCACCTAGAGTCATCCAAGCTTCAAGCTCCTGCTTGAGTTCCTACCCTGACCTCCCTCAATGATGTGCTGAGAGCTGGAATACAGCCCAAATGAACTCTCTCTTTGGTCAGTGTTTGATCACAGCAGTGGAAAGCAAACTAGGACACTACTGTTCCTTTTATTATGAGACCAAACCAATAGAATCGAATCATTCACTCTTCTAGGCTTGCCTTTCAACTAAATGTATGCAGATGGGAGAGAAAAAAAAAAGTTCATCTGGTTGATTTACTGACAATGTTTATTCTCTCTCTCTCTCTCTCTCTCTCTCTCTCTCTCTCTCTCTCTCTCTGTGTGTGTGTGTGTGTGTGTGTGTGTCCTCTTTCTCCTGTCTAATTCTAGTGTCTGATTTGTAACAAATAACATTAATATTCGAAATGAGAATACTGACAAATATAATGTGTTTAACTCAGATTCTTACACATTATATGATTTCGGATATATCACTAATAAAAATGGCAGAGTCGAGGTTTCAGGTCCTCCTAACAATTGACTCTCTTTGGCTTCAGTAGTCCTTGAAAAAAAAACCAGAATAGCTGTGTGCAAGTCAATAGTACTGATAAAATAATTAATGCTGCACTTAAGTACCAACAAAATGTACAAATATGTTTAATGATGAATATTGACTATCAGTGATTTAGCAGGGAAGCAAAAATAAATAAGGTTGTGCTACATTGATGGGTAA
Organism: Mus pahari; assembly: GCF_900095145.1. NCBI lineage: Eukaryota > Metazoa > Chordata > Mammalia > Rodentia > Muridae > Mus > Mus pahari. The sequence continues at coordinate 16,646,326 of NC_034612.1, read as the reverse complement.
ATGGAACCAGGGTGGAAGTTTGGTACAGTACCTACTCATCAACGTTTGAAAACTGTCCAAACCCTTCATTATTTTAGCAGTGTTTTTGAGCACACAGACAAACACACTAAAAACATATCTTTTCACTTTATCAAACAAGAAACAACAACAACAACAACAATAACACACACATACACAATTTTCCCCCCAGATTGCTCTAGGTGGGAAATTATAGTTGTGGCTCCTGCTTACCATCTTCTTTCCCAGTTCTAAGTCACTATCTTCAATTCCCTTTTGATTCTGGGAATTCCGAATGTCCACCTGATATGCTATTTGGCTGTTTTATTTCTGAGTCAACCAAGAGCTGAATTTAATGAAATTCACATGTGAGCGTTAAAACTTTGATGCAAAGTGTGATGGTGGGAACCTGTAATCCCAGTACTAAAGAGGTAAAGTTAGAGAATCATGTGTTCAAAACCATCCTCAGCTATATACCACGTTTGAGATCCCATCTCATAAAACGTTTAAAAATATATGTATGTGTCAGGTACTACAGCCCGCCTGGATGTTTTGGAAGTGGAGAAAGCATAGTGTTAAAATGTTCTAATGAACATTCTCACACGTGTAAATCATTTACCTGAAAATTATCTAGCCTATGCAATTAGCCATGTTGACAAGGTTCTAAGGATCCAGGAATGTATGCATCTTTCAAATTAAAAAGGAAAGGACTCTTGACTGCAGTCCATTACAGGAACTGCATAGCATCAAACAGAGAGGGCATCTAAATCTGAGTCCAAAATATTCCTGGATTTATTTAAACACCACGGTAGAAAAACTCAGCTGTCCACTAAGGGATTCCACTCTTCCTAGATGTTGAGCCTCCTGGGTCTGTTAAACATGTCTTCCATGCTAAGAAGTTGTACAAAAACAGATCTCTCTCTCTCTCTCTCTCTCTCTCTCTCTCTCTCTCTCTCTCTCTCTCTCTCTCTCTCTCTCTCTCTCTCTCTCTCTCTCCCCTCTCAGTGCATACTATACAAGTGCTGATCACTGTAACAAACACACCTTCTGGTTTGTCCTGAATGTCACATGAAGGAGGTTATATGTGATTAGGATCAATCCCACTTGGTATTAAGAAATATGGAAATGAACTTCAATCAAGTTTGGGGTCTTATATACTTAGAGGTGTGTTTGTGTTTGTTACAGTATTCAGCACTTGAATAATATACACTGAGAGGAGTTAGGGAAGGAGAGAGAGAGAGAGAGAGAGAGAGAGAGAGAGAGAGAGAGAGAGAGAGAGAGAGAGAGAGAGAAAGAGAGGTAGGTATTTCTGTGTAAGACATGTTTACTTCATTCATTTAGCAATTGGTTATTGAAATCATCCTATAAGCTTTGTGCACTACCAAAAATCCTGGATAAAACTTGGTCTTTGACATTTTGATGTACTGTTTCCAAGTCTCTCTTTGTAGTAGATCACTTCACAAATTTAAAAATGATTGATACCTCTAAAGAGTTTTTTTTCAGTCTTATACATATCTTTTTATATCAGATATTAAAATCATTTAAAATAGCTATTTAATTTCATTACAGGTGACCATATACATTTTATGAAAATCACTGTATTTTCCAAACCAGACTTTATTACAAGAGATGTGGATATTTATTTATTTTCTGGCAACTAATATCTATGTCAGGCTTTATAGGAAACAGCTGGAAGCTCAGATATGCTTCTGCACTCATTTTGTGATAACGTGTTGCTCTCATTGAAATGTATGAAAAACATCCAGACTGATTCAAATATGCCATAGTTGAAAAAAAGGATAATAAAAAATCTTTTTAGGTAAGTGTCAAAATTTGAGATCACTGGCAAAGCCAGCATACCACTTTCTCTTTTTAAGACTTTACTAGATCTGTTTATTTATTTGCTATTTATTTATTTACTTATTGTGTGTGTGTGTGTCTGTGTGTGTGTGTGTATGTGTTCACATATATGTCGTTACATACATATGGAGGTCATGAGACAGCTGTGGGAGTCAATTCTCTCCTACTACCCTGTGGACTCTGGGTATCAATATTGGGTTTTTAGTAGTGAAACCTTTACCCTGTGGATATTGAATATTGGGTGTTGCGCTTGTTAGTTGTTTGGTTTTGTTTTATCAACTTGACAAAAGTAGATAGTCGTCATTTGGGAAGAGGAAACTCAGTTGAGAAATTGCCCCCTTCAGCGTGTCCTGTGGGAATGTCTATGGTGTACACCTTCTTGGTTGATGATTGACATGGGAGGGTCCAGCCCATTCTGGGTGGTGCCACCGCCGGGCAGGTGGTCCTGAGGTGTATAAGAACACTTAAGTAAGTTGTAAGAAATAAGCCAGTAAGCGCCCCTCCTCCGTGGCTCTGCTTCAGTTCTTGCCTTGCCTTCCCTCAGTGGTGGACGCCAAACGATAAGCTCAAAACACAAACAACAAAAACCAACCAACCAGGCCGGGCTGTGGTGGCGCACGCCTTTAATCCCAGCACTTGGGAGGCAGAGGCAGGCGGATTTCTGAGTTCGAGGCCAGCCTGGGCTACAGAGTGAGTTCCAGGACAGCCAGGGCTACACAGAGAAACCCTGTCTTAAAAAAAAAAAAATCCAACCCAAACCAGAAAACCAAACCAACCAACCATACAAACAAAAGCACCGTGCATTTTCTTCCTAGGTGTCTTTTTGCTCAGTGTTTTATCACAGCAACAGAAATTAAAGTAGCCCAGGTGTGCTTTGGAATGTGAGTCCATTCCCACGCATCTTCAATGCTGTTCGTCTCTTTCAGCTCTGTCATTTTGGGACACTATGATAGTTTTTCCCTGCTCTGGGAGGTGACATGGGTGTCCCACTTAGAGCTGAGCACTCCACTGTGTGCCAGGATCTGTACTTTCTTCCAAACAATCACGGACAATGAGACCTTTGGGCTCTCTTCTGCAACCACGTAACTCTCAGCCTCCCATTGGTCCTAATTTTTGTTTCCTTGAATAGATTCCAGCAAAGCAACAACCCCAGCCAAATGTGCAGATTCATCATTCATTTTTAATGTGAATATATGATTCTGCATATGATATGGTAACTCAGTTCCATGTTGGCAGCTACACCTTTAATGACAGATTGCATTGTGGGAAAATAGAAATTGTGTAATTTCTTTCACTGCTCATTTTTTTTTTTTGTCCTCTAACAGAAATCCAGTGACACCAGCTCTGCAAAGCTCCAAGCATTGTGTTATCTGTTTTCCGTGTCCCTAACGTAAACACAAAATGGTAATTTATCTAGAATAAGCACAAATTCCTTTCTCCCCTCTAACTTATAAGAACAGAAACCAAAAATCTTTTACTTTGCATGAGATATCTGCATTAAAACACTGAACAGCATCTTTCAACTCTCAAAGTGATAAATGTCACCAAAATCCAGTTGAGAACATGTTAGACTTTTAATTGTTCTGTAAAGATGATATAAGAATCTAAGATATACTAAACTAAGACAAAACAATATGTTGTTCTATTTTGAGCCAGAGAGATGGTTTATAGGTTAAGAGCATTTGACTTCTGTCCCTCTGTTACTCCAGCTCCAGGTTATATGACACCCCCTTCTGGCCTCTGTGGGTAATTCACGTGCCCATCCCCCTCTCTCTGTCTCTGTCTGTCTATCTCTGCCTCTTACACACACACACACACACACACACACACACACACACACACAC
>NC_034612.1:16629224-16642585 GCF_900095145.1 Mus pahari | reverse complement strand
TCTCTCTCTCTCTCTCTCACACACACACACACACACACACACACACACACACACACACACACGGAGCTAACAGATGTTTATCAACACTTATATGCAAATAGGATAGCTTCCAGATGAGAACACCAGTCTTCCCATCTCCCTTAGGAAACAGTGCTAAATATTATGACGTAGGCAAAGCTTAAAAAGAAAGAAAAAAAAAACTTTGAAGAAAGAACAAAAATATTTCAAAGCAAGACAAACTCTGGAATGTGCTTGTTTGTTTCCATGGGCTCAAATAAACTTTTGTATTTAAAAAAAAAAAAAGAGTATCAATTTATTGAATGGATGCAGAGAGTTTCTGGGCAGAGCTGCTTCTAGGTAGCACAGATTGATAGAAGTACAGAAAATAAGTTAAATTGGCCCCTGAGAATGTGTAAAATTGCTCTACATTGTCTGCCTCGGGTGGAAGAGAAAGTACTGGACACACACACACACACACACACACACACACACTGCTTATCACCACAGTAGTAGGATCAGTACATACAGAGTGAAGTTCAGACCATCTCCAGGCCCCCACCCAATTACATCCTGATTGCAGCTTTCCCTTAGTCTTCTCCTCCCAATCCCTCTCCTATACCCTCCCTTTCTCCTCAGTGAAAGGGAGACCCATCCCATGAGAGAGCCCACCCCTGACACTATTAATGATATTCTCCTATAGTTGCAGACAGGCACCTAGCATAACTGTCCGCTGGAAGGCAGCAGCTGATGGAAACAGATACAGAGACTCACAGCCAAACAATTAGGCAGAGCTTGGGGCATATTGTGGACAAGGGTTAAAGAAACTAGTGAGGCCAAGAATACCACAAGAAAACCTACAGAATCAACTAACCTAGGCCCATAGGGGCTCAAAGAGACTGAAACAATCAAAGAGCAAATATGAGACAGAACTAGGCTCCCTATACACATGTAACTGATGTGCAGCTTGGTCATCATTAGTGTCCTGGTTCAACTGGAGCAGAGGCTGTTTCTGATTCTGTTGCCTGCCTGCCTGCCTGCCTGCCTTTGGAGACCTTTTCCTTAACTAGGGTACCTTGTCTACCCTCAATAAGAGAAGATACACCTACTCCTACTGCAACTTGATGTGCCAAGACGGGTTGATATTCCTGGACATTGGAATTTGATATGAGTGAGCATGCATGGCCATTTATTCTCAACACTTTCAGTTTGTGCATGAACTACTATCCACAGCAGTAAGCGCTTCTTTGACCAAGGTTAAGAACAACACAAATCTATAGCTATAATCATAAACATTTAGAAAGCAGTTTGGCATATCCATTTAGTAAATCACTTGTTATAGGTCCTCTCATCGAGCCTATGATCTCCCTCACTGTGGGGTTTGAACGCATTCACAGCAATGGGCATGAGTTCCCCTCCATGCATCAGGTCTCAAATCCAGTCATGAGAAGGATTAGCTATTCCAAAAATATTCTCGTTCTAATGCACAAACCTTTGTTGGTAATGTAATGTGCGGAATCTGAGTCCTGCTTTGGGTAAGACCAGTGATATCTTTTAATGATGAGGATTTCTCTCACGGGACATTCATTGTAGTTGCATCTAAATTTCTGTTCATTCTCTGTGGTGGCCTCAGTAACATGAAATATAATTGCGCTAACGAAATAGACCGGGCGCATACAAAACAACCTTTTAACTTTCATCCAAATAATGTGAGGTCATTGCTTTGTGTCTTAGAAGAAAAGATGCATCTGGTAGACAGACACACAAGCACACCAGACCCTGAGTTAACTGGCAAGAACTCCGGATCAGGAAGTAACATCTGGGCCAGTAAATTACCAGAAGATAACAAGTGACTTTGCTGATGTGAAGGGACTTGAGTGGGTGCGAACAGCTGTGCACAAGTCAGTCAGCTCTCAGGGGATTTAAAGACAGGTGAGGTAATTAAAGTCAAGGGTAATAGAAAGAAATATACAAAGGTAGTGAATGACCATAATGCTTGAAGGTACTCTCCTCAAAGCTGGTTATATAGCAAAGTTCACATATATCTCTGAATAAGGAGTCGGAAGAGGTTCTCCATTAAGGATAGCTCCAGGACCACAATGGTAGAGAAGGAAAATAATTCCCCCAGAGCCAGACGAAGGGTAGACCAGGGTAGTGGGGGCAGAGTAGCTAGAAATGACAGCAAGAAAATCCACCTGCTAACACATGGCAGCTACAAGGAAAGCGTCCAAAAGCCCCTCACGAGCCCATGGTAGGCCCCTGAGATCTCTGCACTGAAGTCAGAGGCAGTAGGTATATTTCAGCCATTTGGATTCCCGGAGAATTCTTATGAAGTTCAAAACCAAGTAGAATTGGTTAAGCTCCCTCAATGGGGATTGGGTGAGATGGTGGTGTGGCTAGGCTAGGTTGGGCCACGTAGGCATCAAATAAGAGAAACAAGGACCTTCTGTTGTGAAATTTATAGTGCAGAAAATATCGTTTTCATAGGCAAAAGCTGTTAAGAAAATTCAAATTTGCATGCATGCAGCTTGTTAGGAGAAAACACGGTGACAAAAATGAAAAGTGACAGATTGGGAAGGGAAAATATATAAATTCAGGCGAAAGACCTGGAAAGCTTGCTGTCTGAGGCTATTTAATGAGGGAACATGGGATATGACAGATAGTTCTAGAAAACATCGTCTGAAAGTGGTACCCACAGGACAGTCAGAGCTTATGGCCACAATTCACACAGATAGATTTTCTACCACACAGGCCTGCATATACTGTGTTGTAGCTCTGTTATTTCAGGGGACGCATTTCAGAGTGACCTTCAAAACAGCTTAAGTCAACATTCATTACTGAGAGTGATGACTTTATATAAATATATACATATGTTTCATATACTTTATATAATTTCATATATATTATATAACTATATATACATATACTTTTTATTTAGTCTTCATTTTTTTCATATATTTAATGTGTGCATCAGCTATCTCATGTCCAAAAGACATTTCACAGCCCCTTGCTTGTCCTCAGGCTCTTACATTCTTTCCGCCCACTCTTGGGTATTATTGGATAGGGAAAGGTCACGATACAGGTTTCATCCACAGCTGACCACGCACAGTTACTTACAATTAACACTGCAGTCAGCTACGAAGTGTCTGTCTGCACTAACCACTACCTACTGCAAGAAGGATGCTTCTCAGAACGAGCCTGAAAGCAACACTAATCCATGGGTATAAATGTAAATATTTAGAAGGCAGGCTGACAGTGTGACAATTTAATTATATGTTTATATTTTAATAAATTAATTTGAGTTCTAAATAAGCTTAGAGAGCATATGGATCAAGCATTGCTGATAAAATAGACAACATGAATTTTCCTAGCTTTAATCGGACAACTGCTTCATGTGCTTTTCTGTAAAATACTGTACTAGAGTATCCAACACGTTGTCATTGACATATGAGAGCATCTGCAAATGGGTTAGACCCATTAATTTCGTATAACTGATATGACTCTATACACATCTATTTTTGTTTATTCTTTAGCTTTTCATATGTTTGATGTATGTATCAGCCACGTCATGTCTAAAGGACAGGATTTCACAGCTGCCTCTGTAGCTACAGTCAGACACGTGTTAGAGACAACTTCCTTGGAGACGTTCATTGTCTAAACTGTGGTCAGTCACTCAGGACACAAAGGTACCCTGCAGTACTCACTCATGTAATGGAATCTGAACAACAAATCAAGAACTTAGACACAGAGCCAAAGAGAAGGCTCGCTGGTTGCTGAGCTGCTCTTCCAGAGAACCTGGTTTTAATTCCCAGCACCAGCACAGCAGCTCACATCTGTCACTCCAGTTCCAGGGTATCTCTGGCTTTCAGAGTCATCAGATCCTTCTAAAGTGCACAGACACACAAGGAGGCAGCATACCTATAAACATAAGTGAAAAAAAAATTCAAAAAAGAGTTTAGGTCCAGAGTTATCATGAACAGGTAAGGGAATTCACAAACTCAGCTTCACTTTTAAGGCAGGTTGTTGGAGAAACAAGTTCAAAGCTAAAACCCCAGATTGATAAGGAGTAGCCCAGTCAGTAGTCTCTGCCTCTGTATTCCAAGATCTTCCCCAGTGTCCCCCACCGTCTCCTGGGACCAGAGCAAATGCATTGAGAAGAGAGGTGTTCACAGTTGGTGTCTCTCGGAGTCTATTTTTGAAGGGGAGACCAATCTGGTCAGACTCATTTACAGAAATGGATTCTCAAGAGTAGAGGCATTAGACACTTTAGGCATTAGAGTTTGTGGCAGATGGAAACTATCCCAAATCGTACCTTGCAGGGCAGTTATACATCCAGAACTGTTATTTTTACTAAGTGACTGGTTTAGAGCAAGCTCTTATGCTTGGTTGAGTAAAATATCAAAGTTGACATTCAGAAAGATACCACGGAATTACATGCATAGAGTAGCTAATGAGCAGAAAAGTCCCCTGTTTGCCTCAGTGGAAATTATAAAATGTCTTCAATTTTCTGTGTCATTTCTTGCTTCAGAAATGTGCAGAAGTGAGCAGGAATAGCTGCTCTTTTTTTTTTTTCTGAGACTTTAAAAATCACAAGAGGCACAAACTTACCCTGTGTCAGGCATGCAAACAGATGCCCAAAAGCTTGCATCTGTCTCTGTCTTCTGCAGAGGATTGCTCTCCGATCTCAACCCCAGGCGGATGGCATCTGTCTCCTGTGGGGTTTTGCCAGCCTTTCCCACTCTTTGTCATCATGGAGGAAGACAGCAGTCACGTTTGTGATGGTTGATCTCAGACTTCAACTTGACTGTATCTGAAATCAACTAAAGGATAAGTCATTACGCGTGCTGGAGAGACATTTTCTTCATCAGGCTGGATAAGGTGGAGTGAGAAGAGTCACTGAAAATGTGGGTGGTGCCTCCAGGGGCAGCTGGATGAAGAGAGGTCTGAGGGTAACTAAAGAGATAGTGCAGGAGTTAAAAATGGACTTGCTGCTTTTGTAGTGGACCAGGATTCAAGTCCCAGCACTGACACAGTGACTCACAACCATCTGTAACTCCAGTTTGAAGGGATCTAATGCCCTCTGCTGGACTCCAAGGTCACATGGTACACAGGAATACACACACACACACACACACACACACACACACACACACACAATAAATAATAGATGTATTTTTTGAAGAGGTCTAAGGGCCAAAGCTTTGCCTTCATGTCTTGTTGGTGAATTTACCCTCCCATATTTCTAAACTCTTTTTAACTCTGTTGCAATTGCTACCGACATTGTGTTTGCTGACACTGGGGCCCAGGTGTTTCAGCCTTCCAGTGGAACTGAAGACCAATGGCTCCCCAGAAATTCTCTAGGTTGCCAGAGACAAGTTGGGACTGCCAAACCATCGAGCCTCCAAAACAGACTGACCACTGAATTCTGAGTATCTCTAGGTCAAGATCCAGTATTATGCTATCCAGCTATTATCTTATAAGCCTCTAATAGATTTCCCTTTAGTATATTCATTTTATCTATTAGGCTCTTCTATAGAATCCTGATTAAAATCCTTGGCAACTGTAAAATTCATGTCCAAAGAGGCTTAACTCAGCTTTTAAGAGTGTGTAGCAGTCTTTCAAAGTACCCCAGCTTGGTTTCTGGTATCCATATCAGGCAGCTCATAAGCAACTATAACTCCAGTCGCAGGGATTTTTGCACCCTCCTTTGGCCTCTGAAGGCACTGTACTCCCATGCACAAGCCCCAGCCCCACGTAATGTAAAATAAAAACAGAGAAAACTAAACTCGAATTTCCCACTATTATTTTAAAGTGTGACTCTTAGCAAGGAAAATGAAAGCTGTCAGGGAGAGATGAGGCAGATGGGTAAAATGGGTTAAAATTAGGAGTTCCAAGAACTTGATCGAAAAATTAAAACAGGCTGATTTATATACTAGGCGGGAGTGAGCTGACTACAGCTTTCCCATTTTGTTTTGTTTCTTTCTTTTTTTTTTTTTTTTTTCTTTTCCATCTTCCCACTCAAACAGCACAAAGACACATATGAACAAAGAGGGGAAAGGAGAAGGATGAAGATAAAGAGAGTAGAGGAGCAAGATAGTGATTTCAGTATCGCTTAAACCTGTACACAGCCTGGATCATTAAGTATAAATCTTGCAAATTACAACATTTATATATCTCGGGGAATGCATTGTTCTCAACAATGTGAGGATGACCATGATAATAAGGACGAAAAAAAAAATCTGAAAGGGAGCGAGATACACAGTAATTGCTTTAAATTAGAATGTGCATGAGTTCTCTCACTCACCGGGGTGAGTGAAACCACGCAAGCTCTTTCAGATTTCCCTGCTGGGTTGAAGGTATATACAGGATGCAGACATTACCAATGTTCTCCAGAGTCATCGATCATGATGCAGGGGTAGTGTGTGAAGACATGGGGTTGGGGCAGGCTGGCTATCACCACTTGGAATACAATCCATTCAAGAAATGTGATTTAACAAGTCAAGGTGTGCCCCGTGAGCATATGGGAGTCTTCTTCCTGGGCTTTATGGCATTTCAGGAAGAAACTGACTTACGGAATGGATTTGATATAGATTGTAGGGAGGGGTCCAGAGCACCAAGGACTTGAAGAACTGGGGGCATTGGCTAATTCTAGGCAATAAAACAGTAAGTTAAAGGGTTTTATTTTATTTTATTTGCATTATTTTCTTTTCATGAAAGTACCTCAGTATGTGCACTGAAGAAGGCTTACCTCAAACTCACAGTGGCCCTCCCACCTTAGCCTCCTGAGTGTTAGGGTTGTAAGCATGCAGTCCTGCCTGGCACAATCTTTTCATCCTTTCTCCCTGCTTTTTTCTTGCTTCCTCTGTGCATTAAAGTCTGCCACTTTCATGCGGGTGGGTCCAATTTTGTTCTCCTGAACTCTAAGACTTGAATTCTTGTGTATTTTATTAGAGCTGAAGGCTGGAACCCCACTGTCATGGGTTAGTCAAGAAACATGTCAATAGCATGGAGATGGTATGAAGAGCCCCAATTCGGCAGCACGGAATGTAGGGTTGACAATGGAACCCAATTAGACACACAAAAGCTTTAAATTCAAAGAACAAACATTTAGCAAAAATGTCAAATAGATCAGGCTACCCTCTTCCTATTCCTTTCCACCCAGGCATGCAGCTACCTAGACTCCCAGCCTCTGTCACAGTAGCAGACTTTCTGATGTAGTTATCATGAATGAGATATGGACCAAGTCTCCAAGTGACGCAGCCACGTATTTCTCTAATAACCCATTAGACCTTCCTAAGATCCCTTCCCTTATCTGCTGGCCCCAGGCATGGAACCCAGATGACGCCTTCAGGGTCTCAGACCTACTGTCAACACGGAATGAGCAACGGTGGGAAGCAGAGCAAGCAAGCTGCCTCTCCGGATGCTGATGATATGATGAGTTTATATGTTCTGGCTTCCTAACTTTGCTCTAGTGGATACAGGATGCAGTGATTGAAACAGTCATATGATTCAAGGAGGCACAGAACAGTGTCCAGGATGACTTCATGGCTTCATAGAGTGTGCCCATGAGCACCTAGGATGTGAGCTAGGGGACGTAACAACTGCCTGTTTGGAGGTGAGTTTCCATTCTCTCCAAAGGTAGGTCGTATCCCCTCACCTGCAGTGGGTGTCTCTTTCCAATCATAACATAAGAGGATGTAGATTTGGGGGGTCCACTCTTAGCCTAACTGTTTCCCCTGCCTCAAGCATGGAAATCCCATTTTATCTACTACTGTTTTCATACAAAAGTGCAGGTAGGCCAGTAACAGTCATTCCTGTGGGCGTGTACAGAGGCAGAGACCCAGTCCCCATGACAGAAAAGACATGTAAACACGTTAGGACCAAGGGAGGAAAAGAAGGAGGTCACTTGAGCCCAAATTAAAGTCCAGTGACCTTTGGAGCTGCCCAGCTCTTTGTCTGCCTTCTCTACCAGTGACATCTAAGATGTTTCCAATAAACTCTGCTCCACTTGACTCTGGGGTTATTTCCCTGCCTTTTAATTTTATAACTGGAGGGAGGGGGTTAGAACCCACCACCTAGCCAGTATCGGGGTCTATGGGGTTCCTTCTTTCCTGTGTTCCTCACATTGTGGTCAGAGACTCAGCTACAGAATTGAAGGGAACCAAGTCTTGACTGTTTCCTAAATCAAAATACCCATAAAAGCCACGCAAAACTCCCATCAAGAAAATGCAATAAAAATCCTTTTAAAATACATGCTCTAACAGATACCATATTGTTTGCATATTTATAACCTTTTTGAATATATATATATATATATATATATATATATATATATATATATACCTTGTTTGTGGGCCATTTATTTTACTATATTAAACTAAGAAAATGTAAAACAAATGCCTAATGTGTCATTCACCCTAATGCCACTGAATGAAACCGCACTGCAAATGGCTCGTCTAATTAGTGGAGGAAGTGTGAGCTCCACACTGCTACTCTTCTCCTCTGGGTCCTGCGAAGATTCTCAGACTGGTTTGATGTCTGACCTTTCCCTGAGATTGGCATTTCCAGTCCACTTGTCCTATTGTTCTCCGGATGCTAATAACCCGCCCACCGCTTTTCACACTCACAGGGAAATGCCACCACGAGATGCAAAACTGTTAAATGTCATCTAGGCAGCTGATAACGGGTTTTAGAATGGAAGTCTTTGCAATACAGCAAGCACTAAAATCTTCTTGGCCCTAACAGCGATCTTCTAATACTTTGTATTGATGGTGAAAAAAGATGTGAGGTGGGGCTGTGGAAATACCTCCATAGATGTTGGTATTTGTTAATTGTGACCCCAAAATGAATAGCCAGTCTTCATGGAGGTGGTCTAAGTGTAGTGTGTGGCTCCAACATGCTTATCTGTGAGCATTTTCTGTGAAAAAAAATTAATCATTAAACATTACCTACCCTGGTCTACAAAGTGAGTTCCAGGACAGCCAGGGCTATACAGAGAAACCCTGTCTGGAAAAATCAAAAAAAAAAAAAAAAAAAAAAAAAAAAAAAGGTTCGGAGCCTGGGGAGATGGCTCAGCAGGTAAGCATACTTACTGTTCTTGCCAAGGACCCAGGTTCGGTTCCCATGAACCTGTCAGCTTCCTGGTATCCACATGGCAGCTCACAACCATCTATAACTCCAGTTCCAGGGGATCTAATTCCCTCATCTGGATCTGTGGGTACCAAGCACATACATGGTAAGTGTGTATACATGTAGGCAAATAAAGTAAAATAAAATAAGACACATAAAATAAAAATAAATGACATTTTTAAAAAATGAGCTATATTCAAGGTGTGAAAAAAATCTCCCAGACAGAAGCTGCACCTCCATAAGGGAGACTAATTAGCTGATTAGAACTTTAATGATTGTGGGGAGGTTGGAATGTTGCACATCTAGAGCCTGATTACATTGTATCCTATATTCTTTGAGCCTAGTTACATTTTATCCCAATTTCTTTTCAGGCCTCTAATAAACCACTCTTTGTGCATCTCCTCCAAGTTTGACCAAACATCCTATATGACTAACTGATAAAACCTTTCAGACTGTATTAACCATTGTTTCCATTAACCAGAGAGCTAAGAGTGTCATCAGACAGCCTACTGTAGCCTGCCTGTGAAATGCTTTCACCAGTGTATTTGAAAAGCTCCTTAGTTTATGACTTTATTTTGTTCTGTTCCTATAAAAATTGCGCCAAACTGTTATTGTATCAGAATATGGAATTTGGAGTAACTTGAGTTTGTGTGGCCAGACCATGGTTGACCCCAGAATAAATTCTTTCTTATCCCTTTGGGGCAAGAGCTGTATTTTCATGTGGACAAAGAAGAAGCTGTTTAGATGTCACCTCTGTAGAACAAGTTGGGAAGTATATGTAGTCGTTTTAGTACAAGAGTCTGAAGATCAAATGCCACCCCTCCCGTACTCTCCCTAGTGCATCTATCTGATAAACAGCGTGAATCACGGAGCATGGCATCCCATGAGTAAACGCCCCATGTCTTTCTAAAATAATTCTTCTTTGCAAGTGATTTGCTCCTAACTGAGCAGGAAGGAGGGACATACGCCCTGCTATTTCTTATTGAACCCAGGCAATGTTATTATTTAAATATTTTTACACTACGGTTGTTTCTTGGACTTCCAGGAAACCACTTGAGAAAATGTCTTTGAAGAAACCTTGTCAATGACCCCACTCCCATCTTCCCTTATGCATTAATTCCAATGTGGATTTTAAGTGAAGCGGGTTAAGACCAGTGAGACAAATCTAGTTAGAAAAATCTGCTTAATAGGTATTCTTTTGTGACTATAGAGGTAAAACCCAACATTAATAACTAAGTACAGAGCATATGTGCACTTCTGGGTACACTGTTGACAGATTCTCTGCATTTTTCCTAATGACTGACAGTTCAACCCCCACCCTTGCCCTCTCTCTGTCTGTCTCTCCCTCCCTTCAGTTTTTTCTTTCTCTTTCTTGTGGGGAGTAGGTTGAATCAGGGATTTTCTATGTAGCCTTAGCTATCCTCTAAAATTCACTTTGTCGATTAGGCTGGAATCAAAGGCGTGTGCCACGGCACGAAGCTCAGTTTTTTGCTTTTAAAATAGTTTATTTTCCTGGGCTGCAGAGATGGATCACACCAGATGCTCTTTCAAGGGTCCGGGTTCAGTTCTAACTCACCACACCCTTAGCTACACCCCAAAATGTAAATAGATGCCTGCTCTAAAACAAACCTAACTTGTTAAAATATCAAACAAAACAAGCATACAAAAACACCCTTTAGCACCTGCATGTTCAAAACTATCCTACCGGTCATAATTTGGGAAAGCATTCGTAGTTTTGTAGAAACTGTGTTTAATAGCCTCTCTAATACGTTTCTAATAAGGGAAAATGGACTTGAATTAACAATTTAGGTAGATGTGATAAACAGACAGTTTCTTCCTTCTCAGTTCAAAGGATTTCATCTATTGGGAGAACTTGTTGCCTGCCCTACAGGAGAAAAACATGAAAACTTATTGAAAATACCCTCATTGTCCTTCATAGGTCATGGTTATCCATAACGAGATGGAATTTATGTTATTTAACTAGATTGGTTAGTGGCAATTTGGCAGTTAATTATTGGAAAATTGTGTTTGTAACCAATAGCAACTGTAATTGGATGTCAAGTTTAATAGTGACTCCCTGTAAAATGACATGTCCCGGAAGAGAATGTGTCCAGGAGGAGGAACCCAAGTGTCAGTCAGCGACCGGCTGCAATCAGTTCTGTTTTATCCTACAAGACCAGGGCGTTTTCATGGATGATATCATTTATGAAGAGCCAGTGGGCAATAAGACCTTTCCCGAAGGACAGGGCAGTCTGATCAGACTAGAGCATCCAATGTTGAATTGCAAAGCCCGGCATGATGGTTCATTCAAGTACTTGAGAGGCAGCAGGATCAGAAATTCAAAATCATCCTTAGCTACACAGCCCAATATGGCTGCAAGGACCTGAACTCAGGTCCTCCATGAGAGTAGTGTGTGCTTCTAACCCCTGAGCCATCTATCCAGCTCTTACCTAACTCTTGTCCTGCAGAGCCCTGTGTAAGTTTGTACCTTGCTTCCTCGAAGCCAGACTTATCACTTTGAAAGTCAGTTCATCGCTTTACACTGAGATACTTTTCCCGTTGTGTGAACCATTGAGGTTATGCCAATCAGACAACTTGTTTTCTGTTTTGTCTTTGTTTGTTTGTTTGTTTTTGTCAAATTGGAGAGCAGCATCTTCATGCAGGTTTCCTCTTGTACTGGGAAAGCCAGATTCCATGAGTTTTGGATGACATTACTAGAAACGAATCAATCATGGCATATCAACAGTGCCATGATCAGCAACAGACGTTTCTCATAATAGTTAAGTTGGCACAGCAATGGGAGATGAGCTGCCCATTCCTTAGCACTGCCAAGATGGCTAACAAGGCCGTTTCATCAACAGAACTGCCAGCTCGAGGGGGCAGTGTAGCAGGCCCAGGATTTCTTGCTAATTGAAAATCCCTTATATACATTTCAGACCCATCCTGTCTAGGGAACCATACTGAAGCAACACTTTCTCAGAGGCCCTGATAAAAGAACACATGGGACTTTAATTCTGCATTCTTGTTCAGAAACACAATTTAGCAAGGAGGACCTAAGGCTGGAGTCAGTGCCTCAGAAGAGTCAAGTTTGTGGCATCTGGGGACCAGCCTTGGGCTATGGTTATTAGTCTTTTTTTTTTTTTTTAAAGATTTACTTATTTATTTATTATATGTGAGTACACTGTAGCTTCAGATATTCCAGAAGAAGGAGTCAGATCTTGTTACGGATGGTTGTGAGCCACCATGTGGTTGCTGGGATTTGAACTCAGGACCTTCAGAAGAGCAGTTGTGTGCTCTTACCGGCTGAGCCATCTCACCAGCCCGGTTATTAGTCTTAAGGCAACTGTGTGAGCAATCCTGTGCTCTCTCTACCAACATTGTCTGGTTTAAATCTCGGCTGTCCTTGACTACCTCCACCCTGCTAATAGTATATAGGATGCTATATTCTTCAATAAACTTGCTTAGCATAAGTCACCGGCTTATGTAGGACCTCCTGGTCCCACCCATAGCTTTTGTCTTCTTTATTTCTCACCCCTGGTCCTCCCACTTAACACCTTGTTAACTCTTATTCCTTCGGGCTTGGGTCAATCCAGCACATATAGCCCTGCTGTGCAGAGGCCACAGAAACCTCAACCAAAAGTACAAGAGAAAAGGGCCAATGCAATCCTTCTGAGGAGTAAGCCGAACAATAACCAAAAACCAGGGGTCCTGGTTCCAACAAGGTGGAAAAGCTAGCAGGGAGGCAAGTCCTTCTCTTTACAAAGAACAACAATCAAAGTTCCCATTGGTTTCAACTGAATGGACCATGATAGAAGTAGAGGGATCCAAAATGTCTAAGCTATGTAGAATGCACAAACTGATATCCACTGTGAAGAACAGTATTTTCTGATTTTCACTGATGAGAAAGAGGGTATGAGGAGGAGGAGGAGGAGGAAGAGGAGGAGGTGGAGGAGGAGGAGGAGGAGAATTGGAGGGAGGAGTAAGGTGACTACACCCCAAGCAAGTGCTTTCCCACTTGATTATCACACTCTTTTTTTTTCTTGTTTTTAATTTGATATTTTCTTTATTTACATTTCAAATGCTATCCTGAAAATTCCCCATACCCTCCCCCTGCCCCTGCTCCCCTACCCACCCACTCCCACGTCTTGGCCCTGGCCTTCCCCTGTGCTGGGTCATATAAAGTTTGCAAGACCAAGGGGCCTCTCTTCCCAATGATGGCCGATTAGGCCATCTTC
>NC_034612.1:16624488-16629019 GCF_900095145.1 Mus pahari | reverse complement strand
AAGAGGACGCTATATCAGGGTCCCTTCAGCAGAATCTTGCTGGCATGAGCATTAGTATCTGGGTTTGGTGGCTGATGATGGGATGGATCCCCAGATGGGGACTATCACACTCTTTAACCACACCTAGTTACTGGGACTGAAGCTTTATCAGGGTGGACAAGACCACTTCATCCAAAGATGATTCAGTCACTCACTAGTAAACTCTTGGGTTCATAGAGGTCTACATTTGATCACTGAACTGAGCAAAATTGTTAAAGAGACCTGAGTATTCAAGTTCACAGTCTCGTACAAGGTATCCCAGTGTCTAAAGCAGTAAATCTCAGAGCACTGCAACCTCAAAAGCTCTTAGCATTGCTTGTCCTATTGTTAATAGTAATGCATACCTCAATCATGTAAAAAGTTCAATCGGTGTGTATCAACTGATTGCATTTTTAAAGTTCAATTTTCCCTTACATCTTCTTAAACATTTTGAAAAATTTGCAGGTTCATCTGTAATGTCAATTTGAAGGGATCTAAATTCACCTGTGAGTCAAAAAAATCTCTGGCTGTGTCTAAGAAGGAATTTCTCTATAAGAGTAACTGAGGCAGGAAGTTCTACCTGAATGAGGGCAGTACCATTCCACCAGCTGGGATACAGGACTGAATAAAAAAGAGAAAGTGAGGACCAGCATCCATCACTCTCTGCTTCCCCGCTGTGGATATCATGTGGCCAGCTGCCTCCTGCTCCTGCTGTCATGCCTTCCCCACTGTGAAGGACGCTAGCCTCAAAGAGTGAGCCCTTCTTTCTTTAAGATCAACCCTTCTTTCTTTAAGTCACTCTTGTCAGGTCACTTTGTCAAAGCCACAAATAAAATAACTGAGGCAGTATCCAAATCGTTTTCAAACCACCTAACCCGACTGTCTATTACTCCAAATGCTACCCATTGAGTAACTGCATATTAGGACGTCAGTGTAACAAGGCAAAGCAGGCTGCACAGTGTTTTGGGGAAGAAAGGTTCACTCCAGTTCCACCCTGCTTAGAAGATACAATGCTCATGATTTCTCTCTAAATGATTCAGTAAATCACTAAAAATATGAGAAAGTTCTAGAATCAACCATGATTACAGTGTAGCCAGCAATCTGATGCCTACTTAGAACATTCAAAATGGAATTCCTGAGTGTCACAAACTAGCTGTGCTTGTAAAGATAGAAAAAGACAATCTTCCCTCACAGTCTACCAGTAGAGGGTCAGTCAGTTTGATAACTGGGGCACACAGTAAATGGTATGGGGATCCATGATGGGTACTTGAAATTCACCAGAGGGAAAATGTTATCTTTAATTTGGCTGTGTTCCTTTAATGAGAGGGAAAGAGTGGATATGAGGTAGGGAGAAACTTCTAGAATTGCCATCAAGGGTATGAGAGCCCTCTGCTGATCCCTATTTTGGGTTGTAAAAACTGGAGGATGGGATGCCTCCATTTACCAAGGCCTGAAAAGTCACATGTTCTTAGAAACATGGTGATATCCCAAAAACTTGTTTTATTTCCCAGTTGGATATCCTGGGGAAGGGGGAGAGAGAGAGAGAGAGAGAGAGAGAGAGAGAGAGAGAGAGAGAGAGAGAAGTTCCCAAATACCCATGTGGCTGTTGAGTGATGGCCATCAGTCATCATCCCAGAGAATCATTGCCTTTTCAGTCAAGGTGGGACTAAAGGAAAGTTGTGAAGAGTCATGGCTGAAAGCTGTTGTTCAGTAGGAGGTCCACTAACAAAAATCAGAAAGCTGGAACAGATAAGAGAAGGTGAGCCACAAGCACCATCATGGTGTATTTGATACTTTCATCACAACACTAGCAAATCCACTTCATAGCTGATGTGGATACCAAAATATTTTCCTAATTGGCTGACAAAAGAAGACAGAGGCTGACAAGGTTTATTAAAGCATCTCGTAATTACAAGATTCCGCCTGCCAACTGAGGAGGGATTTCAAAGCATTTCATAATTGCGAGATTTCACCTGCCAACTGAGAGATTTAAAAAAAAAAAAGCTTAATCTATTTTCTTTCTTCGATTCTGGTTATAACAATTGTGTTCTATTTAAAAGAGATTGTCATTAATTTAGTGGTGATAATTAATTTTTTTAAAAAACAGTGTACATTTGGGTCTTGAATATCCAAAAAGAAGAGTCATAATATTAGCATAGGCAGGGCTGGAGAATTGGCTCAGTGGTTAAGAGCACTGACTGCTCTCCCAGAGGACCCAGGTTTGATTCCCAGCACTCACTTTGTGGCTCACAACAACCTGTAACTCCAGTTCTGGGAAATCAATGCCCTTTTCTGATCTCCACAGGCACACATGTGGTGCCAATAAATAAAGCCAGTTGTTACCTTTTAAAAATTTAACAAGCTTCCAAAGGGAAGGTGAGTGTGGCAACCATCAGCTTCAAGTCAGGTTTCTTAGAGTGTACCTTGTCTTTACTTCAGATGAACCCTTTATTTTCTCATTCTCCCTGCTCCCACAACAGAATTGATATACTCCCATGCCTTCCTGTGAGCTTCTATCTGGAAAATCAGATATTCATCCCCCCAGGCAGTCCTTGTTTCCATCTCTTTTATTATGCACACATGCTGAAGAGTGAATTGACTTAAAATATTAATATCTGGGGCCAATCGCTATTTCTAAACTCAAAGCAAAAAAAAGAAAAGCCATTAATGACTTACCTCTTTAAAGTATTTGAGGAAATTTTCTTTTTTTTTAATCATTTTTCTTTCCTCTCGTATGTTTACAATGGATCTTTCTTGAATAGTGTCTGTGAAATAATAGTTATGCAAATACTACCGTCAAAGGCAAATGGGTGCTCACAGCAGCAGCGAATGTGTCAAAGTGGGACGTAGAGGAGATTAGCATGGCCCCTGTGCAGAGATGACATGCAAATTCACAAAGCAGTTTAATCTTTTCATAACTGGACCAAGTGCTGAGCCTAAGTGACCATGGAGTGTTCAGGCATCGTGGAACACCATGGAAAGGGAGGAACGACACAAGAGCGACTGTAAGAACTGATGCCAAGGGATAATGCAAGGAAAACTGGGGAGGTAAAGGATGTCTTCTGGAAAACACATTTGTGGCATTCATAAACGCATTGCACAAACCTACATAGAGTCAGGCCTATCAACCGTTCATCATAGATAGGGGAGTGGACCGTAAAGTGTTGTTGGCAGTCAATGATTATTGGAGGGTGGGGTTTCCTTCAGTAGCTACTCCTACATCACCCCTGATTGAGCAAAGAATCTCCCATCCATACTAGGGTAAGAAACTCAAACGAAACTCCAAGTGTCATACACAGAAAGAAGATGTGAGCACGGGGCAGGGGAGTTATTGAGAAGAAGGGAGCAGGTTTAGTAAGAGTAGGAGAAGGTGGGAGAGAATCAGAGGTGAAAACGACGACAATTTTTTAAGCAAACGTAACTGTCAAATAGAAAAATCTCTGTTAAAACGAGAATCAATGATGGTGAAGAGGCGTTTTGACAAAGAGGGGAGGCAAGAGTCTCATTTAAAGTAGTAAGCAGCTTCTGCTCTCTATTTAAGCCTCTGTGTTGCCTAGAAGGGAGGGCATCTGCTGTCAAGTCAGTCTTCAGGGATAAACAGCATCAGACATGGAACCTGGGTGGGTGTCTTGCATCTCTTTGCACTTTGAAGACTGTATTAGGGAAGGTCCTGGTTATACTTTGGGCCTGCCCTTAGGCAGCACCCTGGTATCGGCACTGTCTTCATCTGGACCTTAATTGTGGTTTCCCTATTCCGGGTTGTCTTGCCTCACATCCAAACCTTGGTATTTAAACCCTGAATGGGCTAACTGAGGAAGCTTACAAAGAAAATTCTTTTGTTTCTAGTTTCTTTCACCTCATACAAGTTTATTCTTGGTTCATATAAAAATCTATTCTTGACTGATACAAGTCTAGTCTTGGTTCATACAAATGCATATTCTTAGTTATACTAGTCTATTCTAGTTACCCAAGTCTATTCTTGGTTTATACAAGGTCAATAAGCATCATCAAGATGTCTGCTGTTTCTCTACTAAGATTTGTGATTCTTTCTCATGTAGTGACTGTAGAATTGATGGTAACTGACTCAGCAAAACCATGGACAGCTCCTAATCTTGGTTGAGCAGTTAACTGATGTCACTTCCTGTCTCTATTTCAACCATCTCTGGAACTTTCACTTGTGCTGTTTTTAATAGTTCCCTGTTTTCTTAAGGTCCTTTTCTTCTCACAAAAGTGTGTGTCTGGGCTCCTTTTCTTTGCACAATCTAAATAATGCCAAAGCTACCATCAAAATGAGCTTCACATCCAAATATGATGATGGCATCTCATGTGCTCTTGAACATTTTGGCAGCTTCCCCCAAATTTCTGGGATGGGTAGTGTTACCTTCCCAGGCTGAAGGGCAATGATGATTCTTGTTTTCTCTGAAGTAGATGCTTGACAACCTGGCTTGGATAGTTACTGTGCCATTGTGATGGTGGCTTGGGTAGTTACTGTGCCATTGTGATGGTGGCTTGG
>NC_034612.1:16620335-16623603 GCF_900095145.1 Mus pahari | reverse complement strand
TAGTTACTGTGCCATTGTGATGGTGGCTTGGGTAGTTACTGTGCCATTGTGATGGTGGCTTGGTTAGTTACTGTGCCATTGTGATGGTGGCTTGGTTAGTTACTGTGCCATTGTGATGGTGGCTTGGATGGTTACTGTGCCATTGTGATGGGGACTTGGATAGTTACTGTGCCACTGTGATGGTGGCTTAGGTAGTTACTGTGCCATTGTGATGGTGGCTTAGGTAGTTACTGTGCCATTGTGATGGTGGTTTAACCTCCAGCTGCCAAGGAGGAGGATCAGAGCTACTGACCTATGGTGTTGAGCTTTTTACTTGGTATCTATTAGCTACCACCACAGCTCTAAGGTACTGTTCTAGGTAGATGGGTTAGGGAATTATTCCTCCCAAAGCCCATGTACTCAGGAACAGAAACTTCTCAGTGAGTTCCAGAACTTTCTTCATATCTCATTTGCTGAACGGGTCCTAAAGCTATCACTTGACTAACGAAAAAGAAGTAGTCACCACAAGTTCAAATCTGAGGAGTGAGGCAGGGTCGGAGGGTTCCTCCACTGTGATAAAATGTGTGATGTCTGGTATAAACATC
The DNA here is from genome assembly GCF_900095145.1 of Mus pahari. Lineage (NCBI taxonomy): Eukaryota > Metazoa > Chordata > Mammalia > Rodentia > Muridae > Mus > Mus pahari. The sequence goes on along the minus strand of NC_034612.1, from coordinate 16,623,019 downwards.
AGGGTTCAGTGAGCAAGTGACAGGCGAGATTGAGAAGAATTTGAGTAAAGGCTCTCACACACTGACCAAGGTTAGGAAACAGAGTGCTACAGAGAGATGTCGCAGAAACTGTTCCATGTCAGATCCTTCCCTCATTGCTCTTCCTTATCCTCTCCTCCCTGCAGCCAGTGTGTTACCACAAGAAGCCCCAGGCCTGGAAAAATGTCAGGATATTGTGTTTGAGTTGGAGCAAGCCATGGTTCTCTGCCGGGTTTCCAACCCAACAAAACTATTCTCCATCTATGTGCAACTCTAAAGATATCTCTCCAGAAGGGTCTGTATATATATATATATATATATATATATATATATATATATATATATATATATATATACCCAGATCCCTCTCTGGATATTCTCCTGAATGAGGTGATTTCTTTCTGGAACCTTCCATCATGAAGTGGATAATGAGACTGTAGATCTTCTTCTCTGCTCCATTTTTTTCATCCCTTTCTTGTTCTTTGTTCTTTACTTTGGATACCTTGTTTTGCTGTGCATTCAAGCCTACTAATCTTTAATTCTGTAATTTAAATCCTGTGGAGAAACTGAACCGGTGCCGTTTCCATCAGCTATGGTATTCATTTCTAAAACTACACACTGTATCTTATAAAATATCTGGACACGGCAATCCTGCCATCTTCACCTCTTAAATACACACATATCAATATTGTTTCAATGCCTTTTCTCATTGATTCTATTATCTGAGATATTCTTGACAACAACATTGTGAAGTTTACATTGATTTTTGTCCTCATTGCATGTGGTGTGCTTGTCACAAAAGCGCATGTTAAACCCATAAATTTGTACAAATGGTATATATTGGCTAGAATAAAAATAAAATTACGAAACAATGTTGCCAAGCATGGAATGTGAGTTTGTTTGACCCTTCCAATACACACGTTTAAGTTTTGTTAGTAAAGACTCAAGCAATGGCCTTATGATAGTGTCCTCAGGAGTAACACATGGTTGTTTTGATCTGTTCAATACATGCACACAAACCCCCTTTCACGATGAGAACCTTTGAGGACATTTTGTGGATGAGCTTATTCTCAGTTTCAATATGATATTCGGAGAACTGAAGTTTCTCCACTCTGGCTGGTGGACATACAGCCACCTCTAAATGTGGAGGATTTCTCATTTGGAGGGGGAAGGGGTTATCCTTATAATTTCAGATGGTAATTTCAGCATTCAGCCACAGGCTGGGAGAAGATCCTGTGTGCATCTCCTAAATTACTTTTCTCTTCCTGTGAACAGATGCCTTTTCTGTACACTGCCTCATGAACATTCAATACCTAGATCTCCAAAGATTTCTATCTGTGGCTTCTCAACTCTGGAAACAGCTATGTTCTGCTTAGATTTTTCTTCTTCCTGGGCTGTGCTCTGGAATATTCTCTAGGAAGCAAACCAAAGGCAATTGATCTAAGAAGCACTGATTAATTTTTCCCCCACTTTAGAGACTGATCTACTGTGCCGTTGAATTTCGAAGTTGCAAAAACATTGTTTTATAGGTTTAGCTCATTTTAAGTCCCTTCACATGGGGTCCTGTTGCTCCAGCTTAGCCAGGCACAGATCCTGTCTTCCCTTTTAAACATTTCCCCCCCTGACTTTTAGAGATTACAGAAATGGCACCAACATGTGTTGTCTTAGGAAACAATCCAGGCATTTCTGATTCATCAAATGATTGCCTCAAAAGGGATTAAGACCTATTTGCCTGGTTAAAGCCAGCCATATGGTACCATGTAGCTTAGCACAGCTCCGAATGACTGAACCATTGTCTCACAGGCTGGGGCAACAAGCTTAGTTAGGTCTTTAGAATTTACGTGGAAAATCAGTCACTAGAAAACCTTTAGGATTTGTGTTTTCAGGTTCCATATCCTCACTGTCAGGCATCCTGGCTAAGGCCACCTACACTGACTCCTGAGAGCCTCTCCATCCCAGATTCTGAGACTTCCTAGAGATTTGCCCCCAACCCCGGCAACTGCAGGTTTCTATTCATTCTCCTGTCCTTCAGAGTGTCTCCCCACCATAGAACATACACGGCTGGAATGAGGTCCCTGGCACATCAAGTCTCTGCCACACTAACCCACCCAACTTGAAACCCATCTCATGGACAAGTACCACTCCCTGACACTACTGATGATACTGTTGTTATGCTTGCAGACAGGAGCCTAGCATAACTGTCCTCTGAGAGGCTCCGCCCAGCAGCTGACTGAAACAGATGCAGAGACCCACAGCCAGTCATTGGATAAAACGAGTTCTTTAAATAAAAAAAAAATGCATGTACGTACATGTGTGTGTGTGTGTGTGTGTGTGTGTGTGTGTGTGTGTGTGTGCTCATGGCACATTGATAGAGGCCAGAGAACAACTCTTACAGGAATCAGTTTTCCTTCCCTTATGTGGATCTTATGAGTCAAACTTCAGACTTGCAGCAGACATCCTTACTGGATAAGCTATCTTGTTGGCCCCAAAGAAATTAATTTTTTTTAAAAAAAGGACCAAGTAAAAGACATTTGGCCAAAGTGAGGGATTGACTGTGGTCAGAAAGTTGGATCTCTCTCTCTCTCTCTCTCTCTCTCTCTCTCTCTCTCTCTCTCTCTCTCTCTCTCTCTCTCACGCCCCTGGGTAATTCTGAGTCCCACCTAGCC